>NC_141614.1:5884789-6184789 GCF_047967505.1 Dipteris shenzhenensis | reverse complement strand
CCTTGGGGACGTGGACACTCAAAGGTAATGGTGTCGCCCTACTCACACAAGCAGGGGCCGGCCCCACAGGTAGACTCACGAAAGCTTGCTTCTCCAACGAAGTCGAACCCTGCAACAACAACGAAGTCCAACACAAAGGTGTCCCTAGCATCCAAGGTAAAGAACAAGCTAGACACATACTCTACATGGCTCCTTACTCGCTATTGTGCAATACAGTGGCTGCCTCCACCGCATTCATCATAATCATCGCGTCCAAGTTTAGGTGAGTCAGTACCGTAGGCATCTCACTCAACGCACCCGCAGCCCACTAGTCCCTGCCAAACACACCGCACGTGCACACACGATCAGCACCAGGTGATTAGAGTCCATTCTTGCATTTTTACAAGTGTTCATGTTCTTGCATGCTGACCTCACTACCACGTTTGCACCGCACAAGTGCACTCCGCTTAGTCACCACATTTTCCCCCACTCCACTCCTTCCTTCCTTTTCTTTTCTCTCTTTTACACAGTCACTACCCCACTGGCTACTGCCAAACTAGTATAGCGCCGACTGTTGCCAAAATATTCACCGTCGATCGTCGCCAAAACATATAGTACCAGATGTCGGGATCACGATAACTCATTGGGTCGTCACCATCCCAAATCACACCACCTTGTTGCCATTCGAGTACCATGTCGGTCACAACCTTGGACACTTCGCGCCATCAAAGTTCAGCACCGACCATCACCATAGTAGTATCCCGTTAGTCAGGGGGATAGGAATTCTATAAAAGCAAGCCTACTCCGTCGGGTCGTCACCATAGTTGTTACCCCAGAACTCTGTCAAAACTTATCCAGAAATTTGACAGTTTCTTGCCCCCTTCCACTACATTCCAACTAGCAAATTTATGTCCTCTTGTTCTTCCTCATCCATCGATTCCCTCATCACTCAACTTCCACTCCTGTTTGTGATGGAGTCCGAACATGACTTCTTTGAGTTTGAAGATGACATGGGGCTCCACCCTTGCCTTAACCCAGAGGCCACTAGCCCATCAGATTCTCAAAGCACCCGTCACAATTCGCATGCCAACTAAAATACCCATGGAAGACTTACAGTAGGACGAAGACACTTCCACTAGACATGCCACTCAAGAAGAGCTAGCTACAGTAGGCATGCCTCCCACAAGAACACGAAAGCGCACCAAGGCACCCACCGTAGGTGAATACAATATCGTGCGCTCACAAGCACACTCGCCATTGGGAGAAGCATGGCTCTAAGAGCTAGATGCTTGCATGATACACTCGCACTTCGCTTACGAGGGTCACAACTACACCCTCCACTACCGCACAGCATCAGCATATGCCGCTCTCCAAGACCTGGCAGTCGTGGAAGCCCTCAATTTTGTAGGCTTGGGAAGAGTAGCAGCCCATCTCCCATGCCACCTAGACATGACTTTGCTAGTAGAGTTTCTCAAGAAGTACCATAGCAACACCAACATTGGTGTCCTATGTGATGCAGCCGACAATCCCCACCACTATCAGATCAATCAGGACACGGTGTGGGCAGCATTCAATGTGCCAGTGGTGGGGGAGAAATACTCCAAGTAGAAGAAGAAGCTCGAATCCATCAAGACGGTCTGTCACTATGACCACCACAAGTGTAGGGGTTGCATCTAGTTCATCGCCATCCATAAGCTTGAAGTAGATGACCAGCACGAGCCTTGCAATGGCTCACTCAAGTTAAACACACGGACTATCATCAGTCCATTGTGCCCAATATCTTGTTGAGGATGGTGAACTTCTAAGAAACGAATTGGGCTGACTACTTCTTCTAGATGCAAGATGATCTCGACACCCACGGGGATGTTATCATCAGCAATCCAATGTTGTACATGTCGGTCCTCTATTACTTGAAAAGCTAGCATCCGCCAGTCGGCTTCAGCCTCGCTAAGAAATCTGCCACTGGCCCCATACAGTCCGAGCAAGAAGACACAGAGATAAGGCCCAAGAGAGTGAGGAAAACACCAAGTGCCAATGTGGTAACTCATGTGCAACTGGAAACAAGTCAACCACTCGACCAATATGAGGACCCCAGTTGCACGAATTCATGCAATGACACATGCGCCTCCAATGGGCAGGTCCTCAAGATAAGGGCAAATAGATTCAAGGAGGGCCTATTCTCATTGAAGACCTCCAAGGTGATGACACCATCAAAATCGGCCTCCATACAGGAGCCGAAACTACGACAACCACCCCCGCTACACCCTTTGTCTCAATCTCCACCACCCCTTAGGAGACAACATCCTTTGCCATTGGCACCTATTCCACTCCATGGGCAAGCCTAGCGGAGGCCTTACAATTTTGCAGTGTGCCCCAATATAGGGCAATGAGTGGCTATAACCAGTTGATGATCGAGCAGTTGTCACGTGAAGATGTGATGGAGTTGCACCTCTTTGAAGCCATGGCACAACTTTTGCCCCAAGTCGCCTGCACAATCTTACAGAGGAGGCAAGAGCAAGCCTCACAACTCTCATCCCGTCTCATCCAAGCCTAGCTCTCTTCGCATGAAAGCCAGTCGACCATGGTCGCAGCTCAGGCAGCGAGCCATGCCACACTACATTGAGCCAAAGAATACTGGGCTAAGGTAGAAGAGCTCGAGCTCGCTCTTATGAAGGTCAAGAACGACCTTGCCACCAGTGAATCCCTTGGTGAGATGCTCATGGACTAGGTGGACAAGGCAAAATTAGCCCGTGCACGATGTTGGAGTAGCAAGCACAGGTAGAGTAGTGGTACGCCCGCTCACAGGAGTCCCACGACCAATAGATCCACTCCTTATAGGATCTCTTGGCACAAGAGAGGAACCTCACGGTCTCCCTCTAAGAAGAAATCAAAAGCCAACATGCCACTGGCCAATCTGAGGAGTAAAGGTTGGAAGACCACGAGCAATAGAAGTTCAAGATGTACAAGGAAGTGTCTGCACAATCCACCTAGACCTCACTACTCCACTTCCTCCTAATGCCCTCCAAACTATTCTCTGCCGTAATCCTGACCACTGTTGCCCCATTTTAGCCATGTCCTATTTCTCTCTTGACCTTCAGCCCACTTCTCTATCTCTTCTTGACCCCTCCGATCTCCAAATCCTATCCGCCCATCCCATTCTTCTTAATTTTCAAGCCTGGTGCCACGTAATCACTAAGTCCCTCAATTATCCTGCGGATGATGAAGTGATGCAACTCGCAAAGCCCGAGGACCTCACGCCATGGGTCTGCACTTTGGCAAGTCTACATGCAAACATAAATTTGATGCAAACCTATGGCCGAACCTCAGCAGTCCAAGATCAAGGACACCTTGCAGCCTACCAGTCCACCACCTACTAACCCCTTGGAATAATAATCCTCTTTAATTGGGTGCTACAAGCTCTCCAAGACTCACTTGAGTCCTTGGTGAGCAATTTTGAAACAATTCACGTAGCATACCCAGAGGAAGTAACCGAGGAAGAGGGAAAAAATGCAGTTACCCTCTTTAATACCACCGCCTCCCCTATAGATATTCCATTACGACCTCCCCTAGATCCTGCCCAACCCACCCAACAAGCTGCCCAACCTCCCCTCCCTCGGACAACACTGCCCAAGTACTCGTCTAATGCCTCCAATACCACTACTGCATAGCACGGACCCTCCCAGTCCATCTCCTCTAATGCTTCGGTCAACCTCCCTGACAAAGCCTTCGACACGTTGCTCAAAGTAGCAATTTTTGTACAAAGCACTGATGCTGCAACTCCTGCAGGCCCAATGGAGACGGAGCCCATGCCGATTGCAGATGATGATGCTCTGCCATCCCCACCAGGGTCTCTCCTTGAAGATGTGCATTGGCGCCCGGACTTGCAGTCCTTTCAAGAGCTACTAGATAGTGCGCTAATGCACCATTGGAAGCGCCAACTCGAGGGCTCCCACCTCCACCTCTACAAAATTCTTGAGGTGTGTCCCCTCACACAGTTCATAGTGCAGTCATTCGACGACTAGCACCGTGCGCATCCCAAGTGCATGAGAGGAGGATACAGCCTCACCCTCGATGCCCCTATCCCTGTAACCAATGTAGATGCTGGTCTACAACCAAATTGGCGGCTCCCATTTTTGAAGCTGGAGAAATTTTGGCACTACTACTGCAGCGCATCCATCGATCATCGAGTCCACCCTCTCTACATGCCCATGGAGTAACCATTGGACTTGGGCCGCCTTTTGAGTTCTCCAGCAATAGGACCCCCACATGTTGTACAATTTTCCTAAGTACAACTTTCCAAAAGAAATGTTGTACTTTCCAAAAGAAATGACGTAGGAGGGTTTTTGCTTTTGCCTCCAGTCATTCAACGATACATATGGCTCAGTGCTAAATCTAGCCACCATCCATTTCAACTGCCTCATCCTCTTACTCCTTTGCGATCTTCCTGCCCACAGTTGCCCCATCGACGATTGCACCATAATCTAACCAACTAGATTGTCTTCAACCCGCTGACTCAATTCCAAGACCTCCGCCTATACCTCCATGTTTGCAATCTCCACGGGCATCACCTCCGCACTTTTACAAGGATATGCATGCCAAAAAAATTTAGAAGTACCACTCATATGTCACTCGCCTCACATCAAGGTAGTTGAACCGCTATGCCATCCTGCCGTCAGTCCTCACCACCAACCTCCTCCAGCCGGATCAGCAATAGGAAAGGGGGCATGTTAACATCCACAGAGAATAGCCGCCAAATGTAGGGTAATCAATGAGTAAAGGTGACCAAGCCGAATGATCTACTTCAATGGACAAGCTCAAGGGAGTTTGATACCCAAATACACCAAGATCAGTGATTACAAGCATGTGCAAACGGAAGGAGTATAGCGCAAACTCAAGGAGTTTGATCCCCAAATACCCAAAGTCTACTCCAAAGTGCAAGGATTCAAGGATCCCAAGCACAGGCTGTATGTTCTAGCTACTACCACCACCCGAAACAAGGAGGTGCATACCAGGAATAAGGAGATGCACACTTCTAGGCCACGAGGAGTACATGTGCCTTGCAGTTTTTAGCTCCACATCCACAAGAAATAGCTACACCAACAAAAATAGCCATGAAAGGAGTACAACTCAACTCAAGGAGTTTGATCCCCAAATATTTCGAAGCAAAGGCTTCGAGGCAACGTGCAGGGTTGTCGTGGGGTGTCTTGTGGAAGTTAAGCATCGCCACTCCAGGTTTTGAGCCTAGTTCACGGGGCTCGAACCACAAATAGGTGGTGTGAGGGCGCTCAGGGAGTTTGATCCCCAAATCACCTAAGCCTAGGAGGCACGAGGCTAACACAAGCACAATTTGGAAACTGGTTAGGACCATCTCCTAATTCTAGGTTTGTCCCAAGCACTTTAATATGGTTAACACAAGTGCTATTTCTGCTAGTAGGGAGAGTCGGTAAGAATAGCAATATGTCTTGGCACCCTATGGGCCCAAGAGCCCTTGGTTGTAAAGTGAGGGAGAGTGCTAAAAAGGAAAAGGGTTGGCCCTCCCTTCAAAAGGTGACATGTATAAAAGACCAAATAGTTGGCTTTGGTCTTCATTGTTGTTTGCACCAAGTTGAATACAAGCTCCCTCTTCTCTTCTAAGAGAGTGTTTTGGGTGTTCTCTTGTTTCCTCATAGTGCCTTTGTGGTTGTCACTCTATCCCCCTTCACTCCCTTCTCCTTCTTCCCTTCCTCCTCCTCCCTTCTTCCTCCTTCTTCCTCTCCCCTCCCCTCTTCCTCTTCCCTCTTCCTCACGTGAAACCACATTGCAACAATCCGAAGGCTGCTTGAGTGACACTTGCAGATGGCTCGTGCTATGCATTGCTCCCACAAGGAGTAGCTAGGAGTGGAGACTCCGTCAGCATATCTTCAACTACCCCACGACACGTGTCACTGCTGAGACCCACTACAATGTCAGGCTAGTTCAACACCATCAGAGGCTAAACTTTGAGAAGTGCTAGAGTACTTCAAGAATTACACAAGTGGTAATGTCCCCATAGCAATGCCAAGACCACTAAGAGAATCTAAAGTTCAAGAAACTAATAGCATTGGAGAAACTCCAATCTATGAGGGACTGGCAAAAACCCAAACAATAAACCTCACCCTTGAAGGGGAGGAAGAAAATTTGGTTTTCATTGGGAAACAGCTTTGATAGGAAGATGAAACCAAGCTCAAAGCACTCCTAATGGAATACCGGGAGTGCCTGGCATGGTCATACAAGGAGATGAAAGGAATTTCACCAGACATGGTAGTAGTACACACAATACCTATAAGGGAAGGTGCCCACCCTAAGATATGTGAACCTTATTGAGCAAATCCAAAATATGGCACCATGGTTTATGATGAACTGGAAAAACTCTTAGATTCTAGATTCATCTATGAGATAGAGCACACTAATTGGGTTTCACCCATCGTCTCATCATGCCTAAATCAACAAGAAGCTCAAAATATGCGTAAACTTAAAGAATGTGAATGCTGCCACAATTAGGGATCACTATCCCCTACCCTTAACAGAAACAGTGTTGGAAAAGGTGGTAGGTTCCGAGATATATAGCTACTTGGATGGCTTCAGTGGCTATAACCAAGTGTAAATTACTCCTGTAGACCAATCAAAGACAATATTTGCTATAGAATGGGGTAGTTTTTCCTATAGAGTCATGCAATTCGACCTTTGTAATGCCTCGACCACATTCTAGTGAGTCATGTTCACAACTTTCAAGTCATTTCTGAATAAGTTTTTACAGGTGTTCTTGGATGATTTGTACATCCACTCGAACAAAAAAGACCACTTCAAATGTCTTGAAGCAGTACTAATCAAGTGCAGGGATTATGGCATCCCCCTAAATCCAACAAAATGCCAATTTATGGTCACCCACGGAGTTGTTTTGGGACACATCGTTTCTCAACATGGAATTGCAACTAACATGGACAAAATCAAATTCATCATGGAAATGCCTCCTCCTACAAATTCCAAAGGTGTACAGGTCTTTATGGGACATGCTGGCTATTATCAAAGATTTATCTTGCGGTATGCCATGATAGCCAGACCACGTTACAAATTATTAGTGGAATTCTTATGGAAGAGTGTGACCAAGCCTTTGAGCTTTTAAAGTGGCACCTAATCACAGCACCCATCCTTATATCTCCCAATTGGCATATTGATTTTCATGTTCATACTAATGGATCCAAGCATGCAATTGGGAGTGTGCTTTGTCAACCTGGTGAACATAAGAAAGACTACCCATTCTACTTTGCCAGTCGACAACTCAATGATGAGGAGATCAACTATACCACCATAGAAAGAGAATCCCTAGCAATAGTGTATAGTGTTAAGAATTTAGGCACTATCTATTGGCAAATGATTTTGTCTTCTACACCGACCATCAAGCATTGCTTTATCTTGTGAACCATCTGTGTACAATATGAAGAATAACTAGATGGCTCCTCTTGCTTCAAGAATTCAACTTCAAAATAGTGGTACGTAAAGGTGCCCAACACCACATTGCCGATCACAGGTCTCGTGCCAAGTCGGAGAAGAAGCCACTAGAGTAGAAGATGACTTGCCAAATGCCTCACTATTTCAGATAGATGCTATTCTAGATTGGTATGGAGATATCATTGGGTACTTAATGGTAGGAAGACCACCCCCTAAAATGAAAGGAATGGATGCCAGAGAACTAATTTTAAAAGCTGCACCCTATCAACTCATTGCTGGACAACTATACAAGATGGGAAAGGACCAAGTTTTAAGAAGATGTGTAATGCCTCATGAGATCATGCCAATCCTGAGTGAAGTCCATGAAGGCATTGCAGGAGGACACTTCCAAGGGGAAGCCACATTAAGAAAAGTGGAGGTCACAGGCTACTGGTGGCTAACACTTTGGGCAAATGCCTATGAATATGTCAAAGGTTGTGATGTATGCCAACGGACTGCTAAACCACAACACATGGACTTCAATCCCCTAACAATAGTTGCTACACAAAAACCATTTGAAAAATAGGGGATTGACTATGTGGGTCCCATCCATCCAGCAGTAAAGTGAATACAGGGGTGTTACATCATTGTGGCCACTGATTACTTTACCAAATGGGCTGAAGCTAAAGCAGTCAGAAAGGCAGATGCCAGAAGCACATCAAGATTCTTATACAAGAATAGATTCAGATGCCCCATTGAAATTTTGTTAGATAGAGGCACACATTTTGTCAATGAGGTAATCCAAGAACTCTTGTCTGGCTTTATGGTAATCCATAGAAAAAGCATACCCTACTACCCCCAAGGGAAAGGACAGGTTGAATCCACCAACAAAATATTATGCATTATCCTCACCAAGGTAGTAGAACCACAACGTTCTGATTAGGCAGAGAAACTAAATGCAGCCTTATGGGCATACCAAACCACACTCAAGGTCAGTACAGGGAATACATCTTTTCAATTGATGTATGTCCTTGAAGCTATGGTCCCACTAGAATTTGTAATACCAAGCCTACGCATATAGTATAGGAATGCATGGGAGATCATGCATCCTTGAAAGAAAGACTCTATCAATTGGGGAAGCATACAGAGACCAGATTACTCACCTACCATGCCATGACAACAAAAAAGCACAAAAGAAAGGCATGGTTTGATAGAAATCTTAAAGCCAAAGACATCAAGCAAGGTGACCTAGTCTTGTTGTACAATGCCAAAATACACAAGGGAAAGCTCAAGTATCTAGGTCAAGGACCCTACTGAGTCAGAAAAGTGAATCCCATCATAGCTATGCCACTAGAAACATTGAACACAACCATAAACAGGAGCCGACTAAAGCGCTACTACTTCAACACACAAGCCAACCCCAACAAAAATGAAGATTTGAAAAACCCGTCTTCCTTAGTTAGGATTAGATTGTATCACAAGCACTCAGTTGCATATGTATGTCTTCGCACATATAGGTAGCATCAACCGATTTCAACCTAGGGCTCAAAAGTGATGCTTGAGTCCTAGCTGCCCTATGAAATCCCAGCAACAATAAAAAAAGCATATAGTTAGTCCCTACCTAGTTACTAGGTCACGTGCACTCTAAGTGCACTCACACACTTTCACTTAGACACATAGTCGATTGCATGAATAATTGTGCCACACACTTTCATTCCACACTCTCAAAGCATGTGTAAAAATAAGATCTCTCACACACAAATGTCATACCTGCACGCCAACTAATCTAATGATCAATGGTACACCATATGAACATGGATGCAGGTTCAGAAACAATGCCGCCACTAAAGAGGATGTGCAGAAAGAGCCCATCGCCTCAACCACGAGACCCCCTCTAGAGTTCGCAACCATCTACCTCCTCTCAACTACGGAAACCACATGCATTTGTGGTTCAGAGCAATAGCCCTGAGGAGGATTTTGTGCATGAACATGGAAACCCAAGAAGAACAAATGCCACCCTAGTCCCAGCAGCCTACACAACCATGGATGGGGCCCAGCCATTGGAACATGTGTGTCCACATACATCGACTTCTTCTCTTTCCAATGCAACATCTTTCTTAGAGCAAAGGGGTCTGGGGAGTCTGTATGAGAGCCTAAAATCCTTGGAGGATAGTCCTACAATGGCCACATACATCAGGGACTTTCTCCATTCTTACCACTCCAGCGATGCACAAGTTGGCAAGTATGGCACCATCACTGTACATCAAAGCCCACTCAACATTATCCTCGATAGTACAGCCATTCAAAGGGCCTTCTCACTCCCAACACACGGTGCAAAGTACCCTACAAGGCCTGTCGATGCTAAATTTCTTGAAGTACAGCCTCTCCTCACTAAGGGCACAAAGTTCCATAGGAACGGGATATTACTTCGCACCATCATTAACACTCGCCTTAGGAAAGTAGCACAATCTTGGGAGGTGCATCAAGAATCAATGCCTTCCACTCCGCACATTAGTTTTGCTGAGTGAGAAACTAAAGCAAGACTAGATCTAGCACTTAGTCATCTTCTTCACAAAAAACTAGATGGTTCATTAGGCCAAAAATGTAAAATTCCACACTTATTGGCTGTAATCATCAATAAAGAGCTACAAGAATGAGAAATGACTCTGCCCCAGTCACCAAAACCTATTGAGGAGTTGGACATTCCCTTCTCACCAGCATGGGAACCGTCACCAACTTCTCCTACTATCACATTTGCATCATGGTCTACATCATGGCTATCATGGCCAAAAACTATCACCAGCACCTGTATGATAGGAGGGCGGCAATAGTGGTGGAGGGGCTAGGGAAGAAACTTCTTTCTCCACATTGGATTTGGACTTGTCAATGCTATCCATGGTGTCCTTTTAGGATCTTATCTATACCATAAAATAGTGGCAGTTGCTTAGCAAGCTGCCACATGGTGCCTCAGTGTGTAGTGGCACACTATTGATGTGGCTCTTGGCAACTCTTGGTGATGCTTTTATGGCTACTATCAGGCTACTGATTGGGTAGCCCTAGACAGCATGGCCACATGTTGTAGATGCAAGTGATAGCAACTCATCTTAAGACCATTGTTTAGTGTTTTGATAGTGAAAATGTGACAACATATTTTTTTCCCAAAAATGAGGGTTATATTATATTATCAAAAAGGTTATATACAACTGTGTGCTGTCAACATAAAAGCTTTCTGTGATAGGCAGCAGACATACTATCAATGCAAAGAGACGTAAGTACAAACAAGTAGTCCTCAGGGATATAATAGAACATGATCTGGCCAAACAAGATGGATTCCTCATAAGATACACATCTATTCCAATTCTTCTTTGACTTCAGCAAGAGCTAACAGACAGGCGTTAGAGCTATAAGAGTGGCCATAGGAGCTGGTGGAGGGGCAACAGGATTGTGCATTCTTTCTTTGAATTCTCCAGAAGTGACTGCTTCTCGATGAACCTTGTATGAAATGCTAGAAGGATTTGCGTACACAGTTGGTCTCTTGAAGGGACAAACAGGAGGAGACATGATTTGATCCACTGACACGGCAATGATGTTTGGTCCAGCAACATAAGGAAGTGGTGACACATGAGAAATTGAGGAGGGGGGGAGGAGTCAGCACGATAGAGGGGGTTGGGGCTGGAGCTGTGGGGCTGGGGTGCCACTATGTTGTAGGAACTCCTCTTTTTCATCTTCCACCAGTTCAACTAGCACCTTGGCTTGGTCCAATAGTGTGAATTCTTCATTTACAAGTTTCTCTTCAACCTTGAAGCAGTCTTGGGCTTGAGTGTGCAGAAGGCCGAGTTTCTTGATGTTACCTCTTCGTTCCTATGGTCATGCATAATGATTCAAAAACACTTTTAGTATCCATTAGAACATTATTAAATAGATTATTGCAGCTTTGAAGCCAAATTGACCACACCATTGAGGCTCTGATGCCGTTCCAATTTTGTAGAGCCCCGTTAGGAGAGTCTCTAAGTAGAATGACCGAGTAGCTAAAAAGGAAGGGAGCAATGCATCGGTGTATCAAATCCCATAGTTCCCTGGGGTAGAAACAATTGAGGAACAAGTGTGGGATATCCTCTCTCGCTCTGTTGCATCGTTTACACTAGCCATTCCCATGACCGATCTTTTGGGCTCGAACTACGGTCTAGATACCTCAGTGTAGGATGAGCCACAAAAGGCACGATTGCTTTTCAAAGATCTCCTGGTCCCGCTTTAGAGAATTTGTGAGACCATATGTTATCATCGTCTCTCTGGTACCATGTTTTGTTATGTCTGGCTATCATCTCCTTCTGTCCATCATTGATGATCAGGACCAGAGAAAGGTTCTGTTGGCCCGCCCATCTAAATTCTCTCATTGCGGGAGGTAGTTGACCACCTAGCCAGGGGAGGTTTTCTCTTGCCCAAAGAGCCTATCGTTCCTTTATCAGGGGAAGGTCGATCTGGTTAGATTGTGTGATACTAGTAGGAAATTATCATTGTGCCACTTTCCTTGAGCTAGATCCATGCGACTTTCTTACATTGGCCATCCAAGTGGGCAATGTTGCTTGAACGGTTGGCAATGTGTGGTGGTGGATGAGGCATGAGTGTGCACTGCAGCTTTCTTCAGGTAGTGAATGTGTTCAGAGGAAGCATTCTTGAGGTGACCGGAGCAGCTATTGCTACATTACCATCCTCTAGGCATTGGTTTCGATCGAAGTACAGAGGATAGCATCCTATACTTGCAGCTCTCGAATTTCTTAGGCGGAGGATAGTGGCGTCCATCGAGCATGCAATGGCATTGGTTTACCACTGTGGTGAGCTTTCTTCTCATTTCGAGCTGGGCCCTTAAGCGGGGTGTTGGTGGAGGCTGGGGCTTTTGGTTGGCCTTGCTTCATTACTTCATTGTTGTGGATCGGCGAGGTCGAGCCAAAGAGGGGGGGCTTGATTTGCACAGTGGGACTACCGCCATTTGGCCACCATTGGTAAGAGAAGCAGTTTGGATGCACCAGTCGATTTGATAGTTGACAGTAGCATAGCATCAGGTTCTTCCTAGAATAATCTATTCTTTGGTGGCTTCTATAGGGAGAACATAGAAGCGTATATCCACAACTTGGCAAACAACCATTAGACTTAGATTTACATAACCTGAAGTTTGTAGAAGCTGGCCATTTATAGCTCTTATCGAGGCCGTGGTGAGGGTTAGGGATACATGTAGCTTTTCCCATACCTCCCAGGAGATGAAGTTGTGGCTCGCTCTTGGGTCCACGAGTGCTTTGATGCGCATGCACAGGATCTATAGCTGAACAAGTAACCTAGCTAGCTCTACTGTTAGCTCATCCGTTAGTTGCATCTGTTCAATCGTTGCGATCATCTATAGTGGAGACAACTCCAAATCAGCCAATCGAAGCCATGGTGGAAAATTCCTAAATAGTTCCTACTTGGAGTCAATCATTTTGCTCACATGCAGTTTCACATCATCACATTACCTGAAACCTGATGTTCCACAGTTCAGTGAGCAGACTTCAGAATGTTCAAAGCATTGACCGATTGTTCAGTGGGCAGATAGCATATGATTTTATTTTCACACACATGCCATCATTGTAAACCCTCTTGGCTATTTTTTGGCATTGTGCACATCATTTCAAGCCTTGTAAAGCCTCTTGGCTATTCCAGGCATCATTTGCCACAAGCCTTGTAACAAATTTGATTACATATTGTAGTTCTATCTTCATCAATATTTCAGATAATTGTTGTGATATTAAGTTCTGGAGAGATTTAGACAACACCTTCATGAGTCAATCAAAGTATGTTGATAGTTTCCTGAAGAAGTTTCATATGGCAGATTGCAAGATTGCAGCCACTCCCTTGGAATAGAGTTTGAAACTTACAAAAGATTCAGAAAAGCCTACCATCAATGATAGGTACTATCGACAACTTATCAGATCTCTTATATATCTGATTATCACACGGATAGATTGTTTGTTATGCAGTAAGTTCACTAGCACATTTTATGGCAAATCCAAAACAGTCTCACTGGAATGCAGCCAAAAGAGTCTTGTGATACATCAGAGGTACAAGACAGTTTGGAATAGAATACAGAGGAAGTCATCCAAGGTTGCATAGATACTGTGACAATGACTATGTCAGAGACCATGAGACCAAGAGATCAACAAAGGGATATGAATTTTTCCTTGGTCAAGGTGCTATATCATGGTTGTCAAATAAATAGCCAACTGTTTCTTTATCTTCAACTGGACTAGTATATAGGGCCTCACATGCACCTGTAGTAGTGAGAGCCCTATGGCTTAGAAGACTATTGTCAAAAACAATTACTTTGATGAATCAAAGCCAACAACAATATACTATGATAATCAATTGGCTCAAGCATTGGCCAAGAATCTAGTATATCACTCCAGGACAAAGCACATTGATGTCAAAGAGCACTTCATCAGAAAAAGAGTGTTACTTGGTGACATCACACTGCAGCATTGTGATAGCAAAGAAAATGTTGCATACATCTTTACCAAACCACTTGGCAAAGAGCTTTTCAAGAAGCCCTGACAAGATCTTGGTTTGATTCAGAGGAAGGACATTTCCATTAAAGGAGTGTGATCGAATGTAATGCTTAGTCCTTCTTCGATTCCCTAGAATCAACATCTTGAGGGAAGGCCTACTTCATGATGTTGATCTTGAGGGAAGGTGTTGAGAAACCATGCTCAACATCACGTATTTGATATGTGCATAGCACTAACCCAATAAAGTGCTATAAAGGAAAGGGTTAGATTCCCTAACCCTAACCCTAAAAGGGTTTGTATATATATTACATTGTCAACTAAATCTAGTGTACAATTAGTCATTTGTGGTGTGCTCTCTAGCTATGCCCTCTCTCCTCATCTCCACTCTTCTCCTCTCCCCTCTTCATATTTTATCATACATATCTTAAGGTTGGCACATTTTCTATTGAATTTTATGTGTACCAACAGTTTTGGAGAGATTTGTTTCATTTCTTTATTGGACCACACCAAACAATGTATGTCCATTAGTAGTACTCTTACTTCATCTTCAAGCCAATTGTTCACCAATATCTAAAAGATATAATTGTCTAGTCTTGATAATAGGTTTTCTTTAGTGTTGTTTGTTTGAATGACCTCTGATTCTCTAGCTACTTTGGGCATTACTATGGGTGCACTACTCAAGTAATTCTCTTAAAATAAATTATGAATGTGAGATACTTGATTGAATTTTACTAGATGCTTTGATGTATCAAAGTTCTTGAATCAACAAAATATGTGAGTTAGTCTTAGTGACAAATTATCCATATACACCAAGTGACAACCAATTTGGTATTATAATCTCTTGACAAAAAAAAAAGGCATTAGAGCAACTTCAAGTTGTAGTAACCAACAATTCAACACTTACTTGCATAATAATGAGAATAAATGAATAGATTGTTTGCAAACTTTAATCTCTTTGTATTCCTTATGTGGGCTAGATGGTGTACAAAGCCTTTATGAACACCTTGCATTCGTGAGTGTTTCAGGAACACAAAATGGCCTTTAGGGAGATCATTATGCTATTTTGTAGAGCTCATGTTATATTGCTTTACAAATCATCTATGATGATTAGTTAAAGGAAATGTAATAAATTATTTACAAATTATATCTATGGAGATAGCTTCAAATCAATCCCTTTGCAATCATCTATGGGTGATGATCCTCCCTAAATTTTAACCCATCATTCAAATGGCAACAATATTTGCAAGACATTAGCATCACAATCAATTTGACCCCAATAGAATTGAATTGAAAATGAGCATCATGGACAATAGGAAGTTAAACTAATGCAATTCTTAGTTGAGAACAAACCTACATCTAAAATTGTACTTTGATTAGACCAAAGTGCTCATACAACCACTCAAACTCTCATATTGAAGCATTTTAAATGTCAAAAGAAAATAATGAGAGATTATAAACCAAAATTATAAAGAGTAGCTAATGCTCTACCTTTGATATCATTAATCAAAGGACACATTAAAATAGACATGACTTGGCAAGAACATGACATAAAATAATATAGAACAAGTTACACAAGCTCATGGCAAATATAGTTACAAGTTTAACTCTAAGGAGAAATCTAGCAACCTTTAGCAAACCTCAAGCATCAACTCCAAGAATTGGCAATCAAAACAATAATTGCATTTGTTCATATCCTTGTAGTTCTAGGGCTCCATACCAAGACATACATCCTCACAAAAAGGATAACTGCAAAAACATTGTTTTTTACAAGACATATTAGTCCCTTATGGTCCATTCAAATAAAGATAGCACTTTAAAAAATCTTGTGGACACAAGAGGGAACCTAGAAAGAGAAACTTTTTGCAGCCTCACCCCTAACATCAGTCCTCTATGAGGTAGAAACTACAATAGCCTGCTGACTGGGAACTCCTTGCAGAGGATCTAAAGAGATGTCCCAAGAAATATCCTTTAACCCTATATGTGGAGCAGTATACTATTCAGCATCTCCTTGACTAGCTCTAGCCTGAGCATCTAAATGACTGGCTCCCTCATGAGTTGCAGGTCTTCTGACGAGATAGGGTGGTAACTTAACCTATTCACCATCAATGTCACACCTACTCTTGTGATCAGCCAACTTAGAACACAACCTAGAATGCTCAAGATTGTAAGCACTTATTTGGAAATCAAGCCTCCTTTTTTCTTGTTCCACCATTTAGCAAAAAGGGCATCAATACACATTTTGACTTCATTGAACTAGAAACTATTCCTAGAGATCCACATAAACCATAAAGCATGTGCCCTTATGTGAAACAATAGTTCCTATTTAGTTTTGCAGCATCACCTAAGAGTATGGCATTCCAATTAACTGGCTCTCCACACTCAAAGTGGATAATCTTCCACACCTTCCTAGCATGTGGACAAGCAAAAAATAAATGAAAGATGTCCTTCAGGAATCCTAGGCATCTTCTGCACTTTCTGTCCCCCTTTCCTATTCTGGATCCTCTAGCATTTGTCCAAACTACTTTGTGAAGTATAAGCCATGCAAGGCTCTGTTTAATCCAAAGCTTGCCAAATCTCTCATACCATCTACCCCTGCTATCTTGCAATGACCATCTGACATTTAGGGTCCTGAACAGCTCCTCCATGTCATCAGCTAGTGTGAGAATAGGGAAGATAAACTCTCTGTGAAAGAGTAACACTGTACCACCCTTCCAACTGACATGCCCAAAGCTGTAATGTGCTTATGATAAGTGCCTAAATTTGGTTGTTTAATGCAAAACCCCTCTTAATTTCTTGCCAAGCCTTCCACCTAATCTATTCTTTGCACCATAATTCTCCCCAAGTTTATAGTCCTTTTTTAAACAGAGTGCTAGCTAGTATCGGTTGTTCCTTAGTAAGTTGGGCCTTATTGAAAAGGATGACACCCAAATGGAGTCTCTGGCCATAAAGGAACCTTTACCCAAAAAATGTAGGAAATCCTTTATCTCCTCAAAGGCCTTCCAAATAGACTGCCAGAGGGGACTACCCTTAGCCTTACAAGGCTTAGGATTACAAATAGTAGTTTTTCCATTTGGGAGCTCTCATTGGCCTGACCTATTTCATATTTCTTAAAAACAATTGGGCCCAATCACTCTCTCGGATTAGAATAGCCTTAATAACCCAAGTGGAATAAATATTTTAGCTGCAATAGCTATATCAATAACTCCTCGACCTCCTTCTTTCTTAGGCTTGGTAAAGTAAGACCATATAACCTTAGAAATTTTTGAGTGCACTCCCCAAAGGAAGGATCCGTTCAACCCTATCAATAGTCCTCTTAGATCTGAAATAGAGTCAAGAAATCTATCTAAATGAGTATATGGAAGGAGCCCAACAAGACAAATAAAAAATGGAGATAGGGTAAATGCAATGGTTGAGCACCAACCTTCTTCATGCCTTATTTGTCTGTAGCCCTTTCCACTTGTCAATCTTTTTTTGAAATCTTTCCATAAACCATTCCCACCTCTGCTTCATGGTTATTTTAAATCCCATGGGTATCCCCAGCAACTTGAAAACATTACCCTTTTTTATTTTGTGACATCCCAGATTCTTTAGGACAAGCTATTCTTTTCCACAAAGGGTGTTATACCCTATTTTTGTGTGAATAATCCTTGATCCAGATGCTTGTCAGAAGATATCCAGACAATGCATTATGCATCTCACATCATGCTCATTGTTTTTAGGAGTGAGGGTTGTGTCATCAACAAACTGCTGACATACCACTGCTTAATAGGCATTAGTTCTATCCCTCTAAGATTTCCTGGATCTGACTCATAAGTAACTAGCCAAGGGAATCATCATTTTATTGCAAAAATCAGAGGGGCAAGAGGACAGCTTTGTCTAATTGACCTCCTCAAAGGAAAAAGATGTCATGAGACACCACTAACACAGACTTTGGCTGAGGCATTTGTAAGCAGTAATTGAAGAAAAGAAACAAAAGAAGGCCCCAAGCCCATGTCCTGTAGGCATTGTATAAGGAAGTTCCACTCTCCCCTGTCATAAGCTTTGTCAAAGTCTACCTTTAGACAGTAGATGTCTTGTTTTGTCTCTTTGGCATACTTACAACCCTCCCAAATGTTAGTGATGGTCTCTAGGAGATGATGACCCTTTATGAATCCTTTCTATTCTGGCAAGATCCAGTCTTTCATCTTCCCTTGTATTCTATAAGCCAAAGCTTTTGCAAAGATTTTATAACCCCATCGACGTGAGAGGGAAGAGATCCATTGTGTAGGCTTTCTTGCCACATTAAAATCAAGTAAGGCCCAACAATGTCCCAAAAAGATTTATAAAATTCCACAGGCAGCCCATCCTCTCTGGTGTTTTTCCCATCATCCATTACTGTAACAGTCTCCTTTAGTTCTTTAGCTTCTCAAGATAAGCCATATCAAACCTTGTAGAGGAGAGGAGATAGCTCATTGGTAAAAACTATTAACAAAAGGAGAACTTGGTATTTTACTTCCCATTCAGAAGGGAAGCGAGGGGCCGCTATTGGAATATTATCCCATTATAATGGAGGAGTCACTTATTAGAATGCATAAGTCACTTATTATTCAAAAGGGAAGCAAGGGGCTGCTATTGGAATATTATAATGGAGGAGTCACTTAAATAGTGACTAATGTCTGAATAGATGGGTGTTACTCAAATGTCTCATGAAAGGTAATGAATTTGCAATGTGCTCTTTGTATGCCCCCAACATAGCAGCTAAAATAAACTCAATGTGGGACTCACTAATTTGTGTAGAAGGCAACTGCTTTGCCATGGGGGATTTCAATATGGTAGAAGGAAATGTGACAGATGGTTGGAAAAGGGCAATGTAATTAGAGGAATTGAACTAACAGGTTGGGAGGATCTCAAAGAACATTGGCAATGGGTGGACGCTTTCTCAAGGGCTGTTGGGTAATATTAGCTCTATGAAGACTGCAAATTGTTTGCAATGAAGAGTGTACAATGCAAGGTGAAAACGGTTTGGGAGGCTACTTTTGGTGGGGGTAGATCTATTGCAGAGGCTTGGGATGTGGCAATAGAAAATACCCAAAAGCTTTTAAAATTAGCTAGAAAGAATAGAGCTAAAATCAAAGCTTAGACAATGGACAACATTCATATCAGAATCAAAAGGTTAGAAGAACATGCCAAATTGGGAGATGAGGATGCCCAAAGGTCTACTTTTAACCTTATGAGGAGGAAGAGAGCAAAAATGAAGAAGTCCCTCTTCTTAAGAAGGTTGACAATAGTCTAGTCTCTTCTATAGAGGATAGATTAGGGAATGCCCAATAACTTTCTAAATTGGTGGAAAGGAAAACTTTTTTTTAAAATGCACTCCACACTAATGGAGCTACTCTTAAAACTTTGATATTTGTTAATATGTGTAGCTTAATTCACCCATAAAAGAATGCACTAGAAAAAACTCAATTAATACATGTGCAATGCTCTTTCAAGAAAAATTTGACATTATTTAACATTTTGAATTGGTTACTTTTTGAGTCACCACCTCACATTGAGGCCCATAAGCATGCCAAACAAATTAAACCCACTAGTAAGCCATTTTGCCTTTTTCTTTTTTTAGACATGTTGGGCCCCTTTGCACTTGTTTAGGGGTCATGAGTTGGTGACACGTACAATTAGAGGTGGCATTCAAAATTTCCACTTTTGCATTTGAATTTCATTTCTCCCATACTGGTAAATCCAAAATAAAGTACACAGCACACACTCGTGTGCTACCTTATCACCTTTATGCTATGACCTATGCATAACATTCTCTTAGCATTGGTGAGCATCCCTTTCAAGATTTTTTCTTCTTTTTTAAAATTGTTTTTCTCATTGTATCTATTTCAGCTTCTTCTCATCCATGCTCCTTTCCCTTTCAAGGATATTTGCCCTCATGCTCAGGCTCTCTTGGAATGTGCACAAGTTTTGATTCCCTTGATGAAGCTTCATGAAAGTCCTTATTTCTCTTCACAAGAAAGCTCATCTAGAATCATTTCTCATTTCTTGGTTTCCTTTCTTTATTCAAAATAAGGTACCACATGGTACGATGTAGTTTTTCATGGGTTGCAAGAGAATTAGATAGAGAATGTGAGATAGGAAAGTCGATAAACCTGGTCAAGGGAGGAGGAAGTTGAAGACCATGGAAACTGATGATCTACAACATCCAAATGGAAATAAAAGACACTTTTTCAATGAACGTAGAGGGAGAGACAAAGCTAGGAAAAATGACTTCTTGTAGAGCAGCTAGCCTTAAAGGTAGCAAATGCACTCATTCAAGTAGTGTCATCAGAATGAAAAATATGAACTATGGTCTCAAAACTAGTGGGAACATTTGAGGCAACATCCTAAAAAACTTTACCCTTTACCAGAGGATTCATTGAGTGGCCACTCTTCCAATACCTTGGGGATTGGATGCCCAAGACACCATATACTCTAACTTGAGAGATGGCCTTAACAATGAGACCATACACTCTAACTTGATAGATGGCCTCAAGAATGCAAAAGGTGTACATAGCTGAGATTAGCTTCAATTGCATGCCCGAGAGACCATACACTCTAACTTGAGAGATGGCCTCAACAATGCAAAAGGGTTACATAGCTTAGATTAGCTACAAAGAGGGTGACATTTTTCCTCTGAAACAAAGGAAAATATTGCCTCAACATGCAAAAGGTTTACATAGCTTAGAAAGAGGGCAACATTAGCTAAGTTATTTTCCTCTGAAACAAACATAACATAGCTTGGGTACACAACACCGAAGATGTTTTTCATTAGAAGGACCAACATGATTCCAATGATTGGCCATTGAGTAGACGTGATGTAACTTGATGTGAGAAGCCTAGGGGCATCAACTCAATGGAAGAAAACAACAAATAGCCTAAGTGAAGAAATCATTTCTATAGTGACATTGTTTTGGGAGAGTAGCATGAGAGTTTCTCCAAACAAGAAGGACTTATGTAGGCTATGGAGAGGATGCAAGCAGTATGAGGAGCATATCATACACATGCTTAACACAACACATATTAGTAGTCAGACTTCCAGCGCTATTTGCTGCTATCTTTTTTCCTAAAAAATCATTGTGCTAGTTAATTCTAATTTGTATCTTATCAAATTTAAGGGGCGGGGGGGGGGGGAGAGAGAGAGAGAGAGAGAGATTTCTTTTGCAAGCCCGATGGTTGAAATAAGAACAACCATGGGGCTTCTAGTTGGGGATCTATGTAACCTAACCTGAGCAAGCCAATCGGTCATTATACGATTGGGTCTAACCATGAGTATGTACACTAAAATAGTATGATATTTAGTAGGTTTTGTCAGCACATATAGTGCTCTACATAGTTGATACAAAGTGTTAATGGCACATGGTGTCTAACATAGCACATTTAATGTGATACATTGAATGTGTTGTGTGCAATGCACTACCTTGTGGTCTAAAATCCCAATCCTAGCACATGAAAAGAAACACCCAACCTAGCCACAATGGCAAATAGCTTGTGTTGCACATCGGTCTTTGACAAATTATAGGTATTTCCCAATACAATGATGCCACTCCAATGGAACAATATCAATAACATGTTGTCTCAAATTGTAATGGGTGATATCTATAAATTCATCAAAGGCCAATGCAATGCAAGCAATTTCTACTTGAGCCCATGTTGAGTGTGTCTTTCCATTGCTAAACTTCATGCAATGAAGATGTGGAAAAATGCTAGCTAGCACTATCATATGCTTGTTACCAAGGTTGACTTTGAATAATAATGCTAGTTACCAATCTTGATTGTGCATATTATGTTTTTATAACTATGGGCCAAGGTGTAGCAATTTTTTGTGAAGTTTAGGGTGACAATGGAAAGCCAATTTACTTTTGCTAGCTGCTGCCACCTTATTGGTTGTGTTAATTTGTAGAGGAAGATTGTTTGTTGAATCCATGAGGCTGCAGCTTGTTGGGGAGGCTTGCAAGTGAGAGACACAAAACTGCTTGTTGTGGGGTGTAAGAATAGCTATAGAAGAAAAAGGTGCCAATGGTAGTTGGAGTGAACATCCTATACCACTAAAAAGTGGAATTGACACATCAACAGTCTTTTCCAAAAGTGTCGATCAAAGAAATCTATTAATTTTCAATTGCATATTATAAAATTGGGGGTGAGAGAGGAGGAAGGGACACACACACACACACACACACACACACACACACACACACACACACACACACACACACACACACACACACACACACACACACACACACACACACACACACACACACACACACACATACACACATACACACGTGCATGCACACGCACATTTGTGCGTGCGTGTGCACACACACACACACACATAGAGGTAATATACTTTGGCAAATACCATCATAGTGGTTGAAATGACCACCATTGTGCTAGTTGATTGCTACTATTATGTTGATTAATTTTCCTTTGCATCTTATGAAGTTTTGGGGGGGGGGGTGGAGAGAGAGGTAGAGAGAGAAGCAATATTTTTTTGCAAGCAAAAACCACGATGCTAGTTGTGTCTATTGGTATTTTTCTACCTTCCAAATCATAATGCTGATTGATTTTCTTTTGCATCTGATGAAATTGGTGGTGGAGAAAAGAGAGAGAGAGAGAGAGAGATTTTGTGAGTGACTATTGTGGTGGTTGGGATAATAACCACCACCCTGTTGGTTGAAACCATTATGCTGGTCGATGCAGCTTGTAGACACCATGCTGCTACATAGGTTTTCAATGTACTCTTTATAGTTTATTGGATGCGTAGATGGAGCTATACCTGAGATGCAGTCAAGGACCCTGACATAAGGATTGGGTAAAGGAGTTTGAGCATTGCAATCCTTAGTATGTCACGAGACTCAAAGATGCTACAAAACACACATAGACTTTGACCTAGCTCTTGGCAAGCTTTGAATGACATGAGATGTGGTCATACTAGAGCATTACTTCGTGAAGATAGATGCCCATGTCTCGCAGGTGAATGTCCCATCTATCAATTACTTGGATCCTCGTCGTGTGTTACAAGAGCAAGCAAGTTTAATACACTACGTTCTGTGTGGGAGCCTATGATTTGTCTAAAGAGAGATTCTAGATGGCACCAAATTGGTTGCATTCATTGAAAATGACCAGTGTGGTGTGACGGATGGTTTGAAGGAGAAGCAATTTGTCTACCCAAATAATTCAAGATTGACAACCTTGTCCTTGTAAAATGGAGGAGACTTGAAGTGGTCAATGTTGTAGGATCAAACAAGAAGAGATCAAGCATTCAGGAAAGATTTGCAACAGCTATTGGGGATTCAAAAAGACTCAATTTTTGGTGCAATTCCGGTCTCATCAAAATCATACTATTACTATTTCTTTTGAAGAGACTATACTGTTGCTATATTCTCACTCGATTCTCCTCCCACTAGAGCCTGATGGCTTGAACCTTCGTGAATTTCTCCCAATTGAACAAACTCTCATGAATCAATAAAACTTAATTTTCTTCAAGAAAATTTGCAAGTGGACATGATAAATCCAAGAGCTGTTTGCATTGAGTGGATGAAAACAAATCAAACATATGTAACAAAGTAGTTCCGCTTGATGTGAGAGATGATTGTTGACTCAGCTATGGTAGACAAATATGTTTTACCTGAATCTCACTCGCTTGAGCTCTCTAGCACCAGGTGCCTACGAGTGCAACGTGATGGAGATGCCAGGCTTGTCTTCTTAAATCCACTCGAATGTCATTGTCAAAAGAGAAGATGAAGGTGGAGCGCTAGAATAGAAGTGGCAATTGGAGAGAGCGCTAAAAAGCTCTTAGAAGTTTAAAAAATCAGTGAACGTCTAATAGAGCAATGTAACGATCTAGAACAATCCATGTGGCTTCATAAGATGCAAGAATTTGAGAAAATGGTTTAGTGTTGACCAAGTACTGAAGAATAGCACTATTCTATGGAGGACTTTATGGGCATATATAGCTCCATATCGTGTGCCCTACTTCCTAAACACTCTTAAGAAATTGTTTTGAATTTTTTTTTGGCTTGCCCATATTGGAGGTTTGCTTCTTTAAGAAGCGAAATTCCTAATTTTCTTTTGTGAAATTACTTAATTATTATAGTTGGTTTCTACTTGCTATGTCCTTTCCCTCTATCTTTTTCTCTACTCTCTCCTTTCAATTCCTTTCCTCCATTACACATCAAGTTTGTCTTCTTTTCCGCTTTTTTTGGATCTAGGGCAGGCCTTATGAGTGATTAAATATCATTCACCTTGTGTTTTACTAAAGTTGACACCATCTTCAAGCAATACAAGCTACACACACGGATTTCACACTTTTCGAAAACGCATCTAAATGAATGAATGAAATCATTTTCGAAGCCACCACAAAGCTTCTCTAACATTTTTACTTGGCCAGCACTAGAGCGTTTTATGAAACTCTAAAATCCTACGAAGCCATGTGGCACATTCTAAGCTGTTAGATCAATTGGCCTATTATCAGCTACTTACAATATACTTAGCAACTGGCCAAGCATTCTAGTTTTTACGGTAGGCAGCCTAGAAGGAAGTTTTCCTTTTCTAAGCCCTTGTTAAGCCATGTGTCGTGATTATAGGCGTTGGGTTTGAAACGTGCTTTCTAGAAAAGCAAAACTTTTGTGAGCTCTCCTTAAGCCACATGTACAATTTTAGGCCCTTGATTTTAGATTGATCTAAAGGACTAAAACACTCCTTCCAAATTTGACCCAAAAGCATACTTTTTTATTCATTCTTCCCACAAATCTATTATATAAGGAGGGAGATAATTGCATATTTTCTTTCTTGCCATCACTTGATTGCGTAATTGTTGGACAAGGCTCGCTACCTTGCTACTGAAACTCCAATTGAATAATAATGAGGATTCAGGTCCAATTTGGAGTTAGAGCCGTGACGGAAAGGCTGCCTACCCCAACCTAGTTGAGTGAAAACATAGAGTTTCACAAAACCGCCTTGGGATACACATAGAGTTTCACAAAACCGCCTTTGTATCCCAGAGAGGAGGACGAAGGACACAAGTGGCGTAACGCTGGCTGTACTATCGCCAAGTGGCAAAGAGGAGTAGAACTAGTCTAACAATCACAATTTCAGATCCATCGTTATTAGCTATGGCGGAGGAATTACTCCCCAGTACATCCCAGCTCCCCCCAACGCGAATCCTCCTCCCAGTCAGTCAATCATCTGTTAAAGGCTACCCCTTCCCTTCCATCAGCAGTTCTACGGCCTTTAACTGGATCCTGACGAAACTCATCCACCGTGGATGTCGGAAGGACTTCCGTTTGTTGATATTGCACGTTCAGGTGCCTGATGAAGACGGTAGGCACTTGTATAGGGTGCGCTTTGCCTGATCTGGACCATGATTGTCGTTGGTGTTTTTCTGCATTGTTGGTAGATGTGTCGTCGACGAATTTAGTCGGCCGGCTACAAAGCAAGTTTAGTCCAGCTTCTGAGTTCTACTCGGCTTTTGTATTGTGTTTCCATGGACAGTTTCTTCTTCTGAAGTTCACATTTTTTAGATGTGATGCCTTGTACGTTGAATCAACGTACCTCTCTACTCTTTCCTTGGCAGGTTGCGATGATATGGACAGTTTGTATGCCACGGCAGACGATTTCAAAAACGTAAAGAACGCAGAGAAAATACGTGGCATTCATTTATTGGAATGGTTTGTAAAGCGTTGCAATGATGTAGAGGTTATACACTCTTACCTCCGCATTATGCATATTTTGCATTCATCTCACTGATAGAATACATGTTTCAAAGCTTTCAACAATGATTTGTTTTCGTAGATTGATGAATGACATTTAGATCACTTTGCTCCATATCTTTTTAAGTTTTGACAGAAATAAATACTTTCGTGGGTATTAGGAGTGTAGGAGCACCGTTGTTGCGAAACCAGTGTCAACTTTTTTTGTAAATCCCAATCTGTAATTGAACAGCTCTCTTTTCTTATGGATCTAGACAAGGCAAACCTTACTGAATTTGTAATAATTGCGCTATTCACTGGAAGACATGGCTTTAAATCTTATAAAAGTGGCTGGTGTTGCTATTCACAAGTAACGTGCAACTTGGTCGGAGGACATTATACCAAACTTTTCACCTGAAACTCTTCTCTCTTAAAGTTGGTAGAAAGTTTTGGTGACTGCAAGGCAGGCATGATTGCTTGGCTACTGATGTTTTTGACTAGGGGGAGCTCATTGGAGAATGAGCGGTGTGGTTGGCTTGAGGATGGAGAGACCAAGATTGGGATCATACAGCCTGTCGACAGCAGAGGCCAGCTTTTTGGAGACAGCTCACTTAGTGCCTCTCAAATGTAGACTCATGGATTGTTGGAGGAGACTTCAACAATCTGGAGTTGAAGGAGGACAATTAGGGTGATGCCTTCGTCTCTGCGATGCCTTCTTCAAAGCGCAGTACTTGGGAGCAATTCATCTTCAGATTCATGGTGGGAGGCAGAGTTGTTCAAACTCCCTGGCAGCCTTTGTTACTCGTTTTGGCCAGAGGGTGGTGATGAAGACCTCAGATCATGATAGGACCACATGTATCTTAGAGCAGCCCCATTATGGCCTCTCCCAGAAGGGGGTGCGGAATTCCCGATGCCTTGTTGCAGGAGGGGGAGGTCAGCATGCCATACCAGAGATTCGGCAACAACCTACTGCCCCCTCGAGACAGTTGAGCCAATTGACTAGCATCAACTATGATTTAGAGGAGTAGCAGGAGTTGTAGAGATAGGCAGTGCAGAGACGACATGCCCTTCATGACATGGAGAGAGCTCGGAGATGTGACTTGGATTCCATAGGGAGCAGGATCCGGCCTCCCAAGGGCTTGGAGCTATAGACTCAGGCAGTGCAGAGATGGCACGCCCTTCACGATAGGGAGAGAGCTCGAAGATGCGACTTGGCTTCCATAGAGAGACTCAGGGAGCAGGACACGGCCTCCTAGAGGCTTGCAGATAGGTATGAGAGCACATGCCTAGTCTCCAGGTCACAGAGATGCATAGAGCAGAATTCTCTTACCATCCCATAGGGGGACATGATGAGTAGGTAGTTCTTTAAGACTACTAGCCCTTGGTCCATGGGACGAGGGCTGTTAGATTCACTCAAACCCTTAGGAGATGTTGGTGATGACCAAGGCATCCTCCCCTTTTCCCCTTAGTTCTCAACCTTCACCTCCTCTTTTATGGCAGATTTTCATATGGGTTCAGGCTTTGTTGGGAGGTTGCTTTGTTGAAGGAGTATACTTTGCTTCTCGAGGTTTTTATGAAGTGCACTTCTTGGATGCCTCATATCGTCAGCAGATATTGGAGATGTCACCTCTATTCTATGGCAGACAAATGGTGCATGTCATGCCATGGTCGCCAAACAAGGACTATCACAGTCTCATTGTTATTGGGGCGGGTACTCATATACAGCAGCACAAATCATGGTCTTCTTCTCAGGCTCTTCATTAAGCAACGGTTCATTTGTTTACATACAGGCTCCCCTTTTCCTTTCACCTTGGAAGAGGAATAAAGTAAATACTCCTCTTCAGAGGGGGGTTGATTTGAACCCCATCTAGTGTCGTGAGTCTTTGAGTACCCACTGTCTTTCCATTTATGCATGTTTATCTTTCCGCTTTCTCTTATTTACGCATATGCTTCCACTCCTCCTACAGTTAGTTGTTCCCGTTTAGAGGTGGCTCAGGAGATCGTGGGTTAGGGAGCCACCGTTGGTTTTTGTTGGATCTTGTGGGGTTAGACAACGAGGTACCTAGGCTGTGACGTGGACGTTGATATTTCAGCTAAGTAGCAAATCTCCATTGTGCTAGAGTGCGCGGCGCAAGCTCTTGTATTGGAGCTCATCTAAACTGTTCTTAGTAGGATGTGCCCACTAGGTCATCTTGGCCATAGCTTGGTACATAGTCTCATGCTGGAGTTTTCACAGGGGACGCATGGGATAGCTGAGGTGGTTGGTAAGCAATTGCTTGTGGGTAGGATTGGATGACACGAGGACTAGAGCCAAGGTTGCTTGGTAGACGGTGATTCTACCCTCGGTAGAGGGCAAACTAGGCATCATAGATTTGGAGATGTAGAGCAGAGGCCTTATGGGCAAGTTAGTAGTCAAGGACTCACTCCAGGCACAGAGCCCCGAAGTCCTTACTTCAGCGAGGGCTTCTCAAGAGCACCTCCCTCACAAGGGGCTAGTAGTAGTAGTCTCATTGGTGGATTTTCTCAGATCCCTCCCTCATGGAGGAGGGCTTACCATTGATGAGTAGCCTTCATAGGGTGTGGCACTGGCTATCTGGAGGACTCGTTTTGACCATTCCTCGGTGCCAAGAGGAGCTTGAGCGCTAACCCCTTCCTTGGCATACGGACGTTCAGGATTAGGAGGGTCTCATGTTAGGACAAAAGTATGCATATAGTTTGGGTATAGTGGGATAGTGGCCCAGCCACTTCTTTCAGTGCATGAAGTCGTCTCCCCATTGTGGTAGAGGTGCCATTGAGAGCCCTCTCACATCTGAGGGGGGCAGGCAAGTGGATGCTAGAGATTGATTCCACTATCCTTGAGTCTTGATGGCCTAGACTTCACATGCCTTCAACTCCACCACGATGGTATGGGTAGACAGTTTTTCCCCTACTGAGGATTCAGCTTTTGCATCGAGCTCTTGGTTCCTTCTACTCACAGGCATTATAGAGTGGGGCTCGCCAGCTCCTTCAACTAGTATTTGATGGAGACTCAGAGATGAATGGGGCCCTAGACTTGCTCGAGTGGTAGAGAATCAAAGTAGTGGGCCATTTGGGCAAGATGTGGACCTTTGAGCTAGCACCAATCACTTAGAGCAGGTCAAGTCATGGTGGCGCCTTTGGATATGGAAGGGCCATCCCCTTCGGGAGGTACAGTGGGGACCTGGGAGTGGTTTTCACCGTAGGGCACTTGGAGAGAGGGGAGGAGGTTCCCCTTTTCTCGTACACAACACACATCGGGCATCGCCTCCAATTGGAGATGTTTTCCTGGACTCCTTCGAGAGAGGCATTGGATCATGCAATTGGTGTCTCTAGAGGTCATCTCGAGATTTTTGTCACGCTTATGGGCTAGCTGTCGGCCATGGAATATATCCTACTTCTTCTAGGTGGTTGCCTATGGGGGCCTGCCCATCATGCCTTGGTTGGAGCAGAGTTGTGGAATATCATCTACACCCTACACGCCATTTGGAGTGTGGGATGTCAGGATCTAGGACAACCGCTGAAAGGTAGGAGCGTTTCTGCAAGGCTTGGCCTGCAAGTGCCTCCTATGTATTCGTAGAGCGAGCTATTTGCTGGATGTATAATCCCCCACCCTGGTTGTTAGCCTCTATTCCAGAGATTCCCTATGCAGTGAGTTGGATTCTTTGGAAATATGCAGTGACAGCCAATTGTTTCTCTTTATTTCCTATGATCAGCGCCTCACGGATTGCTGATTTGTATGGTTGGTCTTTCAAGCATTAATAGAAAGTTATTTTCTTTGGAAAGAAAGAAAGAGAACTTTAAAGATGGTACAACACATTATTTTTTAAGTTTAAAAGAGACTTGGTCGAAGCGAATAGATCGACCAATTGATAACCT
Source organism: Dipteris shenzhenensis (assembly GCF_047967505.1). Lineage (NCBI taxonomy): Eukaryota > Viridiplantae > Streptophyta > Polypodiopsida > Gleicheniales > Dipteridaceae > Dipteris > Dipteris shenzhenensis. Next base: position 6,155,223 of record NC_141614.1, on the reverse strand, counting down.
TAGAAGCGAAAGATACGCGACAAATGTGCCAAAATCACAAATAAAGGTAGCGACGAATGTGCAAAAATCGCCTAAATGTTCAGCAGGGTTGTTGCCGAATGTGATCAGTGAGCAGCCTAATGGGGAGGCTACGGAGCTTTGTAGGGCATGGGGCAAAGTGAGATTAGATGTCATTGATCTTCTTCGACCCAAGGGCTCGTGCAAACTTTCTCTCTCCGGAGTTGGCAGAAAACTTGGAATCTGTGTAGAGGAGATGGGGCCTATGAGCGAGGGAAGCTTGGCTTGTCCTGGATTTAGCACTTCGGTCACCCTTATCATTGGAAAGCTCTGCTTGCACATTCAGAGCTTTGTGGACAGCGAGGAATCTAATATATGCCTCTTGAGGGCTATGATGTTTTGCTGGGTATGCCTTGGTGTCACAGCATTCGTGCTTTGGTGGATACATAGAATCGGAAGATTACTCTAGAGCATAGAGGGAAGAAACATATATTGGAAGGGAGAGTCAGTCCCTGTTGTATCTCTCCCTAAAATAGTTATGTGATCGGCTCACCCGATGGTGCATTGATCCATTAAAAGATTGAGATTAGCTTGTCATTCTTTTTGCATTTGATATTCCTAATATTATATTCTAAATATTTCAAACTTGTTTTTGTGTTTTGTAGCTATGTTGATCAAACAAACTTTTGGAGAGATCCGAGTGAAGCCTTCAATGGAGGATGATCCTCCTAAGAGCAAGAAAACAAGAGTGATGAAGAAGGGTGGCAAGGAATCAAAGAAAGGTGGCAAGGAATCTAATCCAAATATACAACAACTTCAACAAATTTATGATGTTCCTAATGCTCATGATGAAGCGTGCAACTTATAAAATTATGGGACAAAGTTGAAGTACTAATCATCCAAAATTCAAAATGGACCATCAAAGTTTAATCAGATACAGAAGAGATGTCTTTGATGCTTCAAAGGTGCTTCCAAATGGAAGATCAAAATTTAAACCAATTATTAAGATCAAAGATATAGCAAAAAACAAGAGCAAGGTTGGGGAAGTTGAAATAGTTGAGGCACTTATGTCCTCATAGGGATGGGATTGAGCCTTGCCATTTGTACATTGAGTACAAGTGCTGGCTACCTGTACATTGGGATAGGTGCATATTGGTATTGACGAGTCCTTGGTTGTGCAACCCTCATATTATAGAAACAAGTGTCCACATTGTAGCCTGAAACATTGGAAATGGCACACCATATTGGACTAGTTCTGGTAGGCTGAGTCTATTCCGACACTACTCCAAATCGTGTCTATTGCTCCTCGTATTAAATTAATCTATCTCTCTCCCTCCCCCCTTAGCTAAATTACATTAATCATCGAATTAATCTACTACTCCTTCCCTGCTCCGCTTCCTCTTCCTCCTTCCTTCTTCCCTCCTGCTCCCTCCTTCCTCCTTCCCTCCTCTCGCTTCCTGCTGACTCCCTTCTCCCTCGCCTCTCCTTCTCCCCTCCCTCCCTCACCTCTCCTTCTCCCTCCCTCCCCTCTCCCTCCCTTCCCCTCTCTCCCCTTTCTCCTATTTCACTCTGGAGAGCGTTTTCACAAGCCCCCCTCCTTCTCTACCCTCCTCCCTCTCCCTCTCCCTCCCCCCCTCTCTCCCTCTCTACCTCGCCACCCCCCCCTTCCCCCTTATACTTGATGAGGGTGGTTAAGAAGCTTTTAGATTCGGGCCCATCGACGCTTATCTAGAGACTTCCTTCATTCGCTGCTGGGTCATACCTTAAATTTTCCTTCATTTGCTGGCCCGCCATATGTTGATTTTTCCAAATGACACCCCCACCGGTCCGACTAATTAATTAAGGTGATTCATTGAAGGGGGGGCCCTATTCAAACACTTATTGGCAGTGTGAATTGTAGTGAGGACACGATACATTCTCTCTTCTTGGTTAGTGTGTTGGATCAGAGACTCGCAGCTTTTGCTCTATGGGCTACATCATTTCTTCCTTCACTCTTAAGGCCATGGCTTCTACTTGATCCTCAGTGGTGTGATCCTTGGTCAAAGTGCTTTCCTTCTTGGAAGATTTATTGTCGTGATGATTGGATTTATGGTCATCACTGTTGGTGTTAAAGTCGGTCATGCCGTCCTCCATGTCAATTGTAGCTTCATGAGCATTGCTGAAATGCACATAGATGTTGACTTTTTTCATTTCTTTACAAGAAGCCAAAGTGAGTCAAAAATGAGTGTACTAGGTGTCTAGGGGGTGTTGTATAGTCTAGTGAGTCCTAGACATGCCATGTGTCATATTGGGAGTTATCCCATATACACTGTGGCTTTCTAAAGTCTAGTGTCACACTATATAGTGGTGTACTTATCTTGAGTCTTTTGATATCAGTCAACATTAAGCTATCTACATGTGAGTATTTTGGTTATCATTGCCTAGCACTTTCTTTCATTTTCCTTTCCATTTTGCTTTTCATTATGCTTTCCACATTTCCATTCCGTTCCTAGCTAGCTACTAGATCTCTTCATATGGTATCAGAGCCATGCTCCTAGCCCTGCTCTCTCTTTTTCTTTCTTTTCCAAGAGGTTGAGGTGAGGGAGGCCAATGAAGCTACTCTAACTCCTCCTCCTTGGAAGGCTGCCCTCTTCTCTCCTTCCTTGAGCTCTCTTCTCCACGCCATGATCTGCCACCTCTCTTCTCCTTCCTTCAGCTATATCTTTCTGTGACCTGCGGACGATGTGACGCTTCTATCCGGAGCTAGAAGAAGAATCACAGCTTTGTCTCTTTAGCAAAGTTGTAGAGGACCTTGAGTACTACAAATTGCGTTTTTACATCATTGCAATCCGAGTTTTCTGTGAAAAGTTATAGCCCTTGCAAGAAGCGACCAAATTTGTTTCTGCGCGCGAATTTTGTTCTGGAGCTCAATGATTTGACAGCCCAAGCATGATGCAACCAGCTCAATGTGGAGCTGTCTATCCTCGTCATCGTTGACCTCTGCTCCAGTCCGCCATTTGCTCCTTCTGTCCGAGATTCTCTTGGAGCTGCTGCTTGCAAGTTCGTGCCCGCATTCTATCCGTCGTTCTTGTGGAGCTGCTGTCCATGCTGCCTCTATCTTCTCTGCCTGTCACTTGATGTGAGCTCTTGACATTACATTGCGGTGACTCCTTCACGTGACTACTCCAAACTTTGGTGAAGACTTCCCGAGCTAAATGTGAGTTCTCCGATACTACTCCAACACACTCCACTACAGTGATCTCTTTGATTAGTGTATTACATCGAGCTTGATGTAGACCACTCTACGTCAACAAGTGACTTCTTCAACATTGCTTATTCGATCGGTGCCTGAGGTACTTTGCATTGATTGACTTTCCGATTGGTTGTGGTACCTGAGGCTTCTACTTCGACATTGGTGACTCTCCTTCCTGCATTTTGAGAGTCATCATGTAATTGCTCCATATAGCTACCCATGGACTTCACCGACTCTTTCCTCTACAATAAGGTCTAGATACCATTCAGAGGCCTTGTCAGTTAAGGCCATCGGAAACTATGCTGCTTTTGTTTCATTCAATTGGTCCCCGCCAGCATAGCATGCTGCATCAAAGAGTCAAATAAATCTTTTAGGATCTCCTCGTTCATTGTAGTTTGGTATTTCCAATTTGCCAAAGTGTCTTCTCTTGTTGTTGTTGTTGCATCTTTGATTGAAGAAGTCGTTGCCATGCGCATCATCATCTACTACTTCACTAGGTCGTCGTTCCGTCATATTGCTTGTCAAAACAGACAGTTTAATTATTGGAGAGTGTTGAGGGTACAAGAAAGTTTTCAGAAGTAGGCAGGTTCTATCATTCTTCTTGATCTCAGGTGCATAGACAATGCTTATTTGTGGCCTTTAAGTGGGTGCGTATGACTGTGAAGTCTGATTTTGATTTTGACCTTGTTGGTCCGGAAATGGCAAAAAATGTGCAATTCATGGGTCAAAAATAGTACCTATGTGAAGACTTTGAACAAATCCTAAAATGATGACAAATTGACTCAAAAAAATCTATTTTATTATCATGTGAACCTTCTTCTTTTCCTTATCATTCTCTGGATATCTACCATCAGATTTAGAATCCTTGCCAAAAGTATTAGTCTTTGAAACCTTGACAGTAGGGTAATTGGGAATTATTTTACCATAAGCTGGTTGAGATGGCTTGGAACCCACATGAAATTTCTGCTCTCCAATGGGCTTTCTCCAATTATTATCCATAGTAGAAGACTTTTGGAATGTCCCAATCCCAACTGACTTCTCCCTAGAGTTGTATTTAGGCTCATATTTGCCAGCTGCATAGCCTTATCCAATGACTTGGGTTTAGATGCCATTACATTTGAGGCAATTGATGATTGTAGCCCATGTATAAATCTGATCATTATCCGCTTCTCATCTACTCCTTTCACAAACATGGAGAGCTTCCAAAACTGTTTGATATAGTGTCTAACTGATTCGTTTGGCACGGAATCATACCACTGACACATATACCGAACCACCTTTGGCTGGGGCTCAAGGATGCAGGCTCCTTCGCTTTTGCCCGCTGCCCTTCCCTCTCCATTTCAGTTATCCCCTACGGGAATCGAACCCGTGTCTCAGTCAGAGGGGAAAGAAAGCATATTCTGAACCAGCAGAGAGAGCTGTGTTCCATGAGGGTATAGACTTGGGAGAGTGTTGTGGATGTCTCCTCCTAGCTTCAGCCATAAATTCACTTCTGCCGTGATTTATTCCAGGTTGAACTTGATCCATAGACCTCTTGAGTGGTTTTTTCCTGGCAATCTCTTCCCTTTTGACTCAACCCTAGTCCTAACTAAGCTCACATCACTCCTCATGGTGCTTAGTTGAGTGAAAGCATTTTCAAACTTAGCCTTGGAGTCTCTTTCCACACCTTCCACCCTTTGTTCTAGCATGGAATTGAGTTGCCCTAATTGGCCAAATAACTTTTGCTGTTGGTCCACAAGCTGCTTCATCAGTTTGTTCTGTTTGTAAATCATTTGCTCTTGCTGCTTCAACATGATTGCCATGAAACCTTCAAAATTAAGCTTAGCCTTGGGGTGAGGGGATTTGGTTGGCGAGTGGTCATGGGAACTTGGGGAAGGATAAGTTTTCCCATAGGTTAATGATCATTGTCCAGATCATCATCCCATGTTTCAGCCTGGCTCATTAGCTGGGCTTCCTCATACTCCGCTTCAAGTCTTCAATCCCTTGTAGACTTGCCCTTCCCAGAGTTAGAGCCAGATCAACTTGGAGTATTAGAATTAGGAGCAGATTACTCTCTCTCTCTCTCTCTCTCTCTCTCTCCAAATCAATTGACATGTCTACAACTATCTGAAAGTGTTTGGGCAGTAGACTCTGTCTGGACACTATTTTCAACAGAAAATTGCTATTTGAGGCACTGTTTAGAACATTGTGCAGAGAAACTGTTTGAATAGACTGTTTAGACTCAAATGCAATGTTGGGATAGGAAATGCCACTTTATATGAACACTATAGAGTTATTGCTTGGAGAAATTCAATCTGATAGCAAATATCAACTGTCCACGTGGCAAATCCAGAGTATCTGCCCGAATTTCCCAACATTAAAGCTTCAATTACTGCAATTTAGGGTTAGGTAGAATGGAATAGAGCAGAATAGTATGTAGTATGGAAAAGCCCCAATTTCTAGGGTCTGTACGTAGAGAAAAACCCTAATTTACACCTGATGGAGCAGATTTCTGGCTAGATGGATGGGCAAATGAAGTCCAATCAGACCCAAACTTGGTATAGACATTCTGACAGCTGAGACGATTCCTGATATGTAATCATATCATCATTTGCAACAGGAAGGATGCAAATCGAAGCAAGTATCCTGGCAGCTCACTATTTTCTAGGCTATTTCCAGCTTCAAACTTGGAATTTTTATGTAATACCTTAGCTGAGGATTTGGAAATTAGTGTAACCCTTGGGCTCAAGATAGAATGCTCCTATTTTCCGAATGGAATATGAATGAAAATAAAACAAAAACGAAAAACAGACTTTCATTAAGTATGAATGAAACCAGCAAGGGCAGCGGAAATGCATCATGCTGTGCATGAAAAAAAAACCCTAAAAACCGCACTCACAGCATCCCAATACTTGAGGACAGCTAACAGAATCAGTCCAAGAGAGTTGTTAACCAATGACAATGTTTAGTTCTGGGTGACATGTTCTGCGTGTGAGAGAGTGACACGCTATAAAGGCGCATATAGCTATACCGCTTCCGTGTCATCAACGTGTCTACGCTTGGTCGACCTCAATATCCTGTGGCATCACCCCTAGCTGCTCTCTGGACTGTCACATCAGTGTATCTCTGTGTCGTCGCATCTCAATCAGGTAGAGCCCAATGCAAACCTGGTCGGGAAAGTGGATCAACTGTGTAAGCAGACCAAAACCATGTCCATCCTGAAAGAGGCAGTGGTATCGTCCCCAGATCTCATAGTAGACTAGACAAACACATAGAAAATGCTCCTCTGTCTTGACCTCCCCCATTGTGCATAGTCTACAAATCCTCTGCTCTCCGGGTATGCTTACAGCACTCCCTACCTCAATCCTCAGCTGATGGGACGAAACTCGTAGTTGTCCGATGGCAATCCTCAATGCATGCGAGACTCTCCTATGCTCGAGATACTGGGGTCTGATGATGACACCATACTCCGACACCCTTGAGAAGTAGTCATGGTAGAATTGGATCTTGGTAGGGAACTCCTGGCCTCCCCCCAAAGTCGAGGACGCGTGGAGCTGGAGGAGGTCCAACCGTATGATACGGTTGATCTCATCTTGTGGGATCAGCTCGGGCGGTGCATCCATGCGGTACTACATGGGGGAAGCCTGTCCATCTGAATATCGTGGCTGTCATGTAGACACACATGCGTACCAAGCTGTGTTAACCCGCTCTCTGCTAGTCGTCTGGATGACTCTTGTGCAAGCCTCAGTAATCTCCACTGGGGTAAGGCCCAAACTCTGTGGAGGAATGTCACTATCTGAAAGATTGCATCCACCTAGAGAGGTGTCATGGCGAACTCTGCCGGTATGATCTAATGGGGACTCGAATAATTATTCCGAATAATCCTAGATCCCATAGTCACCTGTAGCCTCTCGAATCTCTTCCACTCTGTCGCTGAAACATCACGCCCCAAGAAAGGTGTTGCATATATGGCAATCGGTCTAACCAAAGTATCAACAGCCAGCTCTTTGTCAATGGATCCTCGAAGTGAGCCTAGAAGCATTGTCTCTCTAGTCAGGCCAGAGCACCCCGCCCCCGTGTGAGTTGTGCTCTAGCTGCATCAATCATCGTAAAGACTGGCCCTGCGAACACTGTCCCCAGGTACGTGTAGGACTGCACTATATCCACTGGCTCATCTCGGTAAGTGAAACTGTGTCGATGGAGCACTGCTCGTGAGGTATTGAAGATCAAGACCTTGGTTTTCCCAAGGTTAACTATCTTTGAAACTCTTTGAAAGACCAAAGAGCGTATGAGACTAAAAAACCATATACAGTAAGAAAACCTGAAAGGGTGGGACCACTAAGCATCATCCACACTCTAGACTAATAATAATATCTAAAAACCAATAAAGGTAGGCATACAATGTGATGTCACTATGGGAGGGAGTACATGGTGTATCACATCATATCATATAGTGAGCCGGGAAAAGCCATGGACAGCTCACTACTTGGGGGAAGGCTGAAAAAAACTGGCTGTCCACCTATGTGGCGGGTCCTTTGTATGCTACATGAGGGACCAGGTCCATTGGCCGACTAAGAATGGACAAAGGGTTTTTGGTGGACAACGGCTCCTAGTATCGTTGAGAGTTAAAACCCATGATGAACTGCTGCTGGCATCCTCCGCAGCTGCCTCGTAGTAGCTTGGCGCTAGACAAGTGCCACTGTCACCCCACTCGACTATCTCCTGAGCTGACAAACATAGAGACAAACCTCCAAGTCTCATGTGTGGATCAATACGCTAGCAGGTCTATCGTGTCATAGTCTCTGGATCTCAATTGTGTCGTCTCCCTTGAATTGCCGGTATGTGCACTTGATTGAAAATTGAAAAAAATCAATAATCACCCTCTATCTAGACTCTGATTGTGCCTCATGATCTCGTTTTTGTATCCTAGGCAGCTCGTCTATGTGTTATTAGGGTCTCATGAAGGAAAATCACCATATGTCTCTGATCCAGATGGACCAGAGGCTAGAGAGGACTCTGAGTTCCATCTCTAAATAGACAATGGTGAGGCATCATATCTCATAATATACAAGAAATTTAAACACAAAGTGCTCCAACTCAACCCTCGCATGTTGCATAGAGTGCAAATGCAGCCCTCTCGAGGATGCCCTCCTTCTATCCACTCACAGCCCATAGTATGTGAGAAGAAAGAAGAAACTTCCCAATCTAGATCCATAGTATGTGAGAAGGAAGAAGAAACTCGCCAATCGAGATCCTCAAAGCATGTGGGGGTGGATATGGATGTAGCTAGGCGGGACGATGAAACCCTGCTCTAAGATTTGTAGATAGTGCTCTTTCTAAAAGCTGCACTTCACCAGGAGCTCGCTAGGTACTAACCACATCTTGTACGTGTGGAGCCTGCATTGCCTCATGATAAGTGAGCGGAACAAATGGGGCCTTGAGACTATGCTGAAAAGGTGGCAATTTGCCAATGTGACGTCCAAGACTTGCAAACTATATGCATCTCTGAGCATACCAACATCTCTCATCTCCCTCGGCCACTAATGTCAAGGATGCAGATGGCGTTAGCAACAGTCACCTGCATCGGCCTAAGGTTATGGAATCGAAATCTCTGACTTGATGGAAATATGTGATCATTTGGAAGACTGCTTCAAGATGGAGGTGAAACTTTGGACTAGGCCAGAAGCATCTGGTGTGGGACCGAAGGTTTACTGCAGATCATCTCTGCAAGCAAAGTAAAACCTGTGGGACCGAAGGTTTACTGCAGATCATCTATGTAAGCAGAGTTAAACCTGGAGCCTCTCTACTTGAGCCCAATCCATCTATGATAGGTCGAAGCCCTACCAGTGACTACCATACATACCAGTTCGGCGGACCAAAGAGTCGAGGAGAAGAGGGAGATAAAGAAAGAAACAAAGATGGTTTAATAACATCTTTGAAAGACCAAAGAGTCTATGAGATTGAAGGAAAACCAAATAGAATAAAAGCTAAGGGGTGGGGCCACTAAAGCCCGACATCCATACCCAAGCCTGATGTATGAGATGATAATATCAATAAAGAGATACACTATGTTGCTGCTGCGGAAGAGTACACAAATTATTCCGTATGAGAGCCAAAAAAGACACATTAAGAAGAAAAGCAAAGAGGGACATCCCATCTATCCATCTGAATTTATTCCGTATGAGAGCCAAAAAAGACACATTAAGAAGAAAAGCAAAGAGGAGGGACATCCCATCTATCCATCTAAATGATAGAACCTATGTACGCTGTCTGTGAAACCAAGTCCGTCGGTTGGCTAAGGATAGAAGAGATGATCTTGGCCAATAGTGGCTCTAAATCTCATTAGGGCTACCGCCTCAAGGAAGGAAATCAGTGATAGAGCACTATTGGTGCTCAGCCTGATCAGCCTGTCTGGGCCCCTCTCTCCTTCGTAGTCTTCAAGAGGTAGCTCGTCTTCTAACAAGCACTACCATCACTCTGATGGGCTATCTCCCCAAGTGAACAGGAACGAGATGTCTACAGTCCTCGTGAGGGTCAACTCAAGGGCATGCTTTGATTGTCCTCTAGTTGGACTCCAATGGGCCCTCTTGGTCTTGCCTTCGCACTCACAGAAGTTTGTTTCTTGTCTTTGGGCCAGGACGAGGAATGCCGCTATGCATCACTGATTTAGATGGGCCAAGAATATATATATATATAGAGAGAGAGAGAGAGACACACACACACACACAAGGCAACCTCGACTCAAATTCCATACCCAACAATCTTTAAACTAATAATGAAGATTCATGTTGCAAGGAAGTTTTTCGAGCAGCTGTCTTGTGTTACCACTCTCATTGTTGAGAATGTTGCAAATGCACCACCTAGAGAGAACTACATAGGCAAAAGATGTATGCATGTAAGTTCTTCTTCATTTCAATGTAGTGTATAGTTTCGCTCCACTCCTTTCTTCTCAGCTCTTTCCTCACATTATCCTCTATCGATTCCCCCACCCCGAGTTGGGTTGAATCTCCAACCCAATCCCAAAGGTTAGTCTTAGCTAGGGGGTGCACTCGGATATGGAAAATCTGCAACAGACAAGCTCCTTAAAATCCCCTTCCCTTGCCTCTTCTCTTGCAACCTCAACTCCAGCTAGCAAAACCTTGTGGGCATTAACTCAAGAGCAGATTTCCATCTATAGCAAGAAGTACGAGAGCTAAGGTTGTAGATGGCAACTCTGATAGCCCAAATCCGGGTTCTTGAAGGACCCAGGAGCAAGCAGTAATTGATGAGATAATGCATACCTACAAGGCTTCTTCTCCTACCCCTCAATTAGTTTCTATAGTCAAGGATCTTGTTCATACCAAAGTGCAAACAATAAATAAGGAAGTGCTTGTAGAGGTGGATATGAAGGAAAATAAAACTAATACTCAAGATGAGATTAAGGAGTACAAAGCCAAACGCAGCAATGCACTGAAGATCAGAATAGGACACCAACCTGAAGGCCTGGTTCAAAGAGGAGGATACATACAATGAGACTTTAGCACACATCAAAGCAGCCACCCCTAGCATTGCATGGCATGAAGACAAAGACAAAGACAAGAAAAATTCCACAACTAATTTTCGCTACTCTAGAGGGCATGGCATAACTACATGCAGCGTACGGGATATACTAAACATGCTTCTTTGTCAATCTTACAAGCTGAAAGGGACCAAGATATGGAGAGCCAAGAAGCTCAGATGAGCTCAACTGCATGGAATTAGCCAAGGTCAAGGCTGAAATGGGCAGTATATCATGAGGGCGTGGCCCTCAACATGGAGTTTAAATCCAAACCAAAAGACCCTCAGTCTTAAACTGATGTATGGCCGTTTATTGTCTTAAGTTTCAGACTACAATGTAGGTACCTTATAATAATTCCAAGCTCTCCTTCGGAGCTGCCCTATGCCCTCCCTAAACGGATGTATTGGCTGGCATTTTACTGTTTGGTCTCACGTGGACATTAATAGACTTTCTTTCTTTCTTTCTTTCATCTCATGTGCACTTCTCTCTCTCTCTCTCTCTCTCTCTCTCTCTCTATCTATCTATCTATCTATCTATCTATATATATATATATAAAATTCAACATGGTATCAACAATAACAAGAATTAATGATCAGTGGAGTCAAAACTCCCCAATACTTGGTAGGGTCGGATGGTCGGATCCGCCCAACACTTGGCACTCCCGATGTAACGAATCTTCGTTGACTCAAGTCTCGAGATGACTTAAAACATGCTGTTAGTATTTTGGTAGAGAAAATCAATCGGATATTCGGAAGCTTGAGTTTTTCTCTATTCTAACCCATCTTAACTCCTTGCCAATTTGCTCACAAATCAACCAGTAGTGTTGTGGGATGAGAGAGGATTTAAATCTGATCATCATTGCATCAGTTCTCTATTTTTGTTCCCCCAAATGCCTATTTGTATTTGTGTTTCCCCAAACTGCCTTGTTGACTGGGGGGAACACTCCAAATTACCGATTTCATTGGTAGGGGCACCATCACGAAAAAATTGAAGCACACGCAGCAATAGGAGCAGGTGGCCGGACAGGTTGCGGAGGTTGGAGTTGAGGCAACAAAGCTGGATTTTGGACCACCACCGCACGAAGTTGGAAAAGGGCAGGCTGCGGACACCGTCGGCGCAAGGAGTTGGATGGCATGCTTGATAGATCACTTGGAGCTGGTTATCCCGTTTTGGCACTAAGTATCCATCAGTTGGCTTGCGAGGCATTGGATGCCCAAGCATGCTTGATGGGTCACTTGGAGCTTGTTATCCCATTGGTGCTAAGTATCCACTAGTTGCCTTGCGAGGCTAGCCTTGTTGCGGGAGCTACATGTTGTGCATCTGCGAGCCATGGATCTCTGCTTGCAGCGGCACCTTTTCAGCCGTCAGATTCACAACTCGTGCCAAGGTACCCAGCTTTTTGCCATGGGAGTGAGGTCAAGCTGGGTCTAGAAAAGGTTGGGATGCGGGGGCATGGGTCGGACATGGCATCGAAGTCGAAGCTAGAGGTGGATTGTCGGGAGCCAAAGGGGCGCCTAGAGGTTCCACGTCTACTGATTGCTGATCCCTTCGAGTTTTGAGATAGGAGCGTAGGATATTGTTTTGTTGTTGGAGATTTTGAATCTCTACCCACCGGTCCTCCACCTCCTTGGTATTGGCCTTAAGCTCCTCCTTCTAGCCCAATTTCATTGCCACCAACTGGTCTTGTACCACGTCATAGCTTTGTTGGAGGGCGAGCAAGTTTTCTTTCAAGATCAAGATCACCGGATCTTCCATTGATTGTCCTTGGGCCAAGTCCACCAATAAGGTGAGGGCATCCTTCGGTACTGGCTCCATATCCGCGATCAACTCCTTGCTCTTGGCCTTTGCCTTAAAGTTTTCTTTCAATATCCAGATCGTAGGATCTTCCATTGATGGTCTCAGACCTGTGCTTTCAAAAATTGTGTGTGGGTCCGATTTTTCACCATTTGGATTTTAATGCCATCTAGCACAAAAAGGTGCTTTGCTATTGCTGCTATTGTTGCTATTGCGTGGGAATTCTGGAGCGTCGTCAACACCTTGGTAAGTTGCTCAATCCATTCTTCCTAGCTCTCTTTTTCCTTGTTCACCTCTTGGATGGCTACTACGAGTGCAAAGTTGAGGTGTGCCATCTCTTTCCTGAGCTGGTCTACTTTAGTGTGGCCACCTTGTAACAATAGGGAAATCTAGGGTTAGCACTCAGCCACTTAATGGGCCCAATTAGCCTTAAAAGGGAGTGAATACTTTAGTATTCTTTTGTACTTTTAATAGAGGTTCTAGGTTTGATTATAGGCTTACCACGTGGCAGCCTTTTGTGCTAATCCCATAAGCATGGGTGTACTGGCCCACTTTCCCAAAAATATGTAAAGGGGCTCAGTTGTACTCTTCATTCATTCTACATTAATGCATTCCTTTCATTGTTGCTAAGCATCAGCCTACATGCTGCTAATGCCAAGAAGAACAGCATCAAGCTTTCAGCCTGCCAGTCACATGAGAGCTGTTGGATCTCATGCTCTCTTTCCATAAGAGAGATCTATGAAGGTGTATGGTGAAGAGGGAGAGGGAGAGGGAGAGAGAGAGGGTAGGCTAGGGAGAGAGATAATAATACTCAAAGAGAGACATAATGAAATGGAAATGAAATAGCAAGAGCAATGAACAAAATGAAAGTACTCACATGTAGACCAAAGAGCTTGTAGGCTTGATACTTGATTGATTTGACACCCAGACAAGTGCAACACTTATATAGAGCACACACACACACACACACACACATGAACACTAGTGTTTATGGGATAGCTCCCAATGTGACACATGGCATCCATAGGACACACTAGACTAGAACTCACTAGAACACACCAAACTGACTCATCTTGACTCCATTTCCTAACACCCCGCCATGAAGGAAAGGTGAGTGACTATTGGAATGGAACCAAGGACAGAACATGACAATGACAGTATCTACTACTATGTGCAAAGTCTAAACTAGACATGGCTCTCATGCTAACTCAGAGGCTGAAATCTGAGCATGGTTCAGAGATCAGACTGAGCACTCATATGGCTTTGTGTCCCAAACTTGACTCAGAGGCTCATGTCTCAGCATGGATGCATGACCAACTCAACGGTCTAGAAAAGCAATGCACCAACATCCTAAAACTCATATGCTAGGTCTTATAACTAGACCCTATCAATGCCAATACATGGCTCCCACAGTACATCCACCTCTTCACTCCACAGACTAACTAGGAACATGGAGCCACACATATAAATATAAAAGAAATACATCATTTTAGGAGGACTATCCAAGGCAGAGAACCTTTATTGATCCCAATCATAGAAAATAAAAATATATTTCATTCATTTTATGCATAGCAAGGATAGAGAACCCGTAAATGACCCCAAGTAGCTACTGCACATAAGAGTGCACATCCCGACTGAAGAAGTATGTCGGTGAAGAATATGGCGAGAATGCCCCGAATGATATGTCAATGTCGGCCATGGGAGCAGCTACAAGGAGCAATCACATGATGACTCTCAAAATGTCGCGATGTGAGTCACCAAGATAGGAGCAGAGCCTCAAATTTGAGCAATTATGCCCAAAGGAGACAAAATGCCCAAATGAATATACCAAATAGTAATGAAATTACATCAATTTTGGGAAATCCCAAAATAACATTTACATGTCAGAGGCTTCAATTATGCCAAAGGACTGCAAAAGTCAGAAAAGCCCTAAATTCTGAAAATTAGGGTTTTGTTAAAAATTAGGGTTTTCAAAAATTTAGGGCTTTTCAAAATTTGTTGCAGGAAAGTGTCCTAGCAACACTCAGTAGCCCTCTGATCATGAAAGTCCCAAAAATACTGAGTGTCCAACCTGAAATTTCAAAACTCGACTTTTAGGTTTTCAAAAACAGTTTTGCTGTTTTTTCAGATTTCAGCACTAGATTTGCTGTTCAGAGTGTTGTCCAGCAGCAATAGAGGTGGGCGACTGTAGAGATAAAGGCAGCAGCTGAAAAATGACCTCAGCCAAACCCTAAATCATCCAAAACAGTGTGGCGGCTGGTAGAGAGGCCACGAACTTGTTGAAAAAGGGGTCTAGAGTGAAGTTTTCGCGATGAAGAGTTCCAAGACCAGCAGTTTCACCAATGGCAACAGCTCCAAGATTGAATTTGTTGAAGAAGAGCAGCTCATAGAGAGGCCAAGGGTAAGAAGAGAACAAGATGGGGAGAAAGGAGTGGAAGGGAGCTCAATCATGGAGGATAGGAAAGAAGACTCTGATACCACATGAAGGTGCATGGTGAAGAGGGAGAGAGAGAGGGTAGGCTAGGGAGAGAGAATAATACTCAAAGAGAGACATAATGAAATGAAAATGAAATAGCAAGAGCAATGAACAAAATGAAAGTACTCACATGTAGACCAAAGAGCGTGTAGGCTTGATACTTGATTGATTTGACACCTAGACAAGTACAGCTCTTATATAGAGCACACACACACATATAAACACCAATTCTTATGGGATAACTCCCAATGTGAGACGTGGCATCCATAGGGCCCACTAGACTAGAACTCACAATAGGACACACCAAACTGCCTCATCTTGACTCCATTTCCCAATAATCTAACCCTACCCATTGCTACCATATCTGACTTTACGGCTATCTCTACTAAAATGGACCCTAAATCTAGTGGTAGTTAGAAGTTATAGTATATGGTCTTGTTTCACTTGGTATCAGAATCCTTTTTTGGGAATTTTGTGGATGAATATTCATTATTTCCCCCTTCCTCTCGTGAAGAGATCGATAGATAGCCCATCATGTGGAATGATTATATTTTGGACAAGCATGGTTGGTGCTTCACATTACATGCAATGGTCCAGTTGGGAGAGGGGACTTGCCTTCACTGTGGGATCCTAGAGAGCTTTAAAAAGCTTCCAGATGATAGGAAATTCCAGATGGTTAGTCATCTGAAAGGGAGTGCAAGGAGGATACAACAAATCAATGCAGCCTTGCCAGTGGATTAGGTGGAGATAGCCTATTGGACGTTCCACTTGGATGGGCGCATTCTCAATTTAAGGCATTCCACCTCAGGTTATTGCACTCCGAGATGCACATGACGATGCCCTAGTTTTTTATGTGCACTCCGAGGGCAAATTGTATAGGTCCACAGATGACATCTTGCTAGAGAGAGCTTTTCAGCCAATCAAGATCATGGGTTGCGTGGAGTTTGGTTCAGATTCCCAGTGGTATCTGGATCCTGACCCTCTTCTCATCTCTTTGGGATCATGGAGGTTATGGCTTTATGGAGGTGCTCCCATAAAGTTCTTGCAATGGGACCCAAGAGAATGGGAATGAATTGATGAAGGGCATCGAGAGAAGAGCCTCACCTTCTTTCGTTACACGGTCAATAATGCCAAGAGATACCAGCTCAGTTGTAGAGGTCGGACGCCTTCCGGAGCTAGGACAACTTTCATATCTCTGCTGATCTGCAGAAATCCTTCTGGAGAAGACTCTGGAAATCCAACAAGATTAGAAAAATCACTTTTTCCTTTTGGCTTTCTATTCACGGTGGGATTGCAATGAACCTGTGGAGATCCAAGTTCAGGGCGGAACCTACTTGCCCTTGTTGCCATTCTGTTGTGGAGACTATTCAGCATTGTTTATGGGATTGCAAACACGCGAGGGTTATTTGCTAGGATTTTCAGTACTTTTGCCCCTTCCCCTTTCTTCATGACTTGGGACTCAATTGCTTGGCTTTCTCTTTCAGAGCCTCAAGTCTTTTTTGAGAGACATGACTCATCATGGGCCCTAGCGATCAGACGACACTTGATTGAGTCATGTTCTCTGGATGACATTCCAGCTGTACCCTATAAGGATGTGCATGCTTCTGTGGGCACCTCATAGGAGATGCTAGCGAGCATTTCAATGTGGCATATTTGGAGAGCTAGATGCACAGAGGCTTTGGATGGGACTCAGGTTCACCTTGCTTGCACTCCAGCCAGTATATGGGCAGACACTATACATACACTGATGGCTATCTGGACGAGTATGCAGGGATCCTCTTGGGCAGCCACTACCAAGAGGGTTATTTTCCTCTGAGAATGGAGGGGCTCCCCCTTCTTCTCTGAGACTTCCACAGAGTTGAGATGGCATTTTCAGCCACAACCTTGGTTATTTTCTACCTCATTCTTAGGGTTTGTTTTTCATAGTTATTTTTTACCCCAGAGATATCAACAGACTTTATTTCAAGCATGTATACAAAAACTCAGTTTCATCTTTGACTCTTTACACAAAACTCCACAGGAAAACCCATCCAGAGTGATCCCACACGAGACTATATTCAACTTACAAATCAGCTCAATTCCAGTCTGATTTGATACACTCTCTAGCATCAAAAGATCACAGATTCTCTGCTACAACAAGGCCACATAGTTCCGCTTCAAAACAGTCCACAAAACTTGCATATATTTGACTCCAGAGTCCACAAAACTCCTCCTGTTTCACCCCTTCTGCTGCTGTTTCGCTGCAGCCAACTTAGAAATTCAGAAAACACCTCTTTTCCTGTAGCTCCTGGCCCACAACACCTCGAGAACACCTCAAAACAATTGCAGCAAACTGTTTATCAAAAAAGAGCTCGAAATCACAAAAAACTGCAACTTTCCTGTCCAAATCTCCTCCTGTGGCTTCTCCCCTGACCCACACAAAATCTGAACTGAAAATTTTTCAAGAACATGGAGCCTCTTCCTGTTGCCAACAACCTCCTCACACCAAAACATGTCTGATTTTTGTAATTTTCAGCAAGTTCCTAGGGTCTATCACACTCCTACTGCCTCCCTCTTCACGAAACACTGTAGCAGCCCACTTCTTCTGGTGAATATCAGCCAAATAACAACTGTTTCCTTTTTACCCAGGCAGTGAATTCCAGCTAGTACAAACTTCGGGCAGCAAGAAAACAACCAAATCTGAAATCGACCTCACTCTCTTCACCTCTGTCTGCAAGTTCTACTGACCAGGAACCACCTTTTTGTAATTTTCAGCAAGTTCCTAGGGTCTATCACACTCCTACTGCCTCCCTCTTCACGAAACACAGTAGCAGCCCACTTCTTCTGGTGAATATCAGCCAAATAACAACTGTTTATGCATTCCTTTTTACCCAGGCAGTGAATTCCAGCTAGTACAAACTTCGGGCAGCAAGAAAACAACCAAATCTGAAATCGACCTCACTCTCTTCACCTCTGTCTGCAAGTTCTACTGACCAGGAACCACCTTTTTGAAATCGCCCAGCTTCTAGCTCCTTCAGCATGCAAAATCAGCAGCACTTCCTCCCATAAATCAGGTCGCCCTTCTTTCCTGACTGTCCTGGCTCCGTTTCTGAACAAAAATCTGATTGCCCTGCTTCCCTCTTGCTTCCGACACTTGATTCCAGCAAATTCACGATTGCTTACTTCTTCTGACACCCAGGGATAGCAAAGAACAGCAACTTCCCGCGATGGAAATGCTCCCTCTACCAAGAGCTCGTTGTCCACAGCCTCTAGGACGCAAGTTCAGCAATCTCTACTCGAAAACTGAACTCTAGGCTCACCTGCAAGCATCTCTGACCAGGTTTCTTGCTCCCTCCAGCTCTCTAGATCAGGGCGTGCTGAAAATGCCTCTTTTTCTCTGCTTTTCCCCCTTCCCAGCCTCCATTCAAGCATCCGTCAACCTCTTCAGCAAAGTCTATCATCCAAGGTCATTTGCTGCATGACGACCCAACACAGCTACGTCCTCTGCTCAACACACAGAGCTCTTCCCTGGCTCTTCCTGCTTTAGACATGGTCTCACCTTCACGATGAGCTTGCAGTACACCCGCGTCGCCATGATCCTCTAGCCACCACCAACTGCTACAGCCTTTCAGTGGTCAAGTCCCTCTCCCGTCCGGAAGCAACAGCCCGCATGCATAGTGTCGCAACAGCTCCATCTAGGAGTACCTTCTCCGTAACTTACAATCCTCCCTACTGTATAGTGGCAATGACCCTCTCCCGAAGCTCTCCCCCCTTCATTGAGATCTCACCGCCTGCCTAGTAGAGACCTTTTTCAGAACTCCATCCACCTTTTCTTTTCCCTCTCCACTTGCATCTCTATTCCCTGTGCGTTTCGGAAAACTCCCCGAATTCTCCTTCATGCCCAAGCTTCACGTACATGCTCGCTCCTCAACGAGAAGCTTCCCTCCTCTATTACGTAGCCACATGCATGGATACCTTTTTGATTCCAGCCACATCATTCTTAATTAGCCACCTCATATTTGCCTTTTTACCACTCCCAAGGCTTCCCACAAAACTTAGACCAAGTCACTTAATGCACACATTCCCAACTCTGGATACTATGAAGTACTCGAAAGCTGCTTACACAAAATCTCATTGAATGCCAGCAAGCACACACATAAGTTGAACATCACACATGTACATATGTACAAGACAAGTTTGGGGTTTTCAAAAATCTTCACACAACGTGTCACAAACTTCTATGCATCTGAGTAAGCTCCAGAGGAGGTTGAGGAGGAGGAGCTATATGAGATGAGGGCATCATGGAGTAGCAGTGTTGCCGGGCCAGAGACCAAAGACTACATGTAGCTTGGAGAGAGACCAAAGCACACACGATCGAGGTCCGGTCTATCTCAGCTCTCCTCAGAGGAGATTGCGAAAGACGAGGCGCCACCCTTGAGGTAGGCCATCGGATATACAGAGAGATCGAGGAGAGCATGCCCTCCGCCACCACTAGACACAGCTCAACAGACGCAAAAAACAGGAGCTCTTTGCGTTTCATCAGAGAGCCTCCATGATGCTTGGATACATGGAGCCTGGACATGTACTAGGAGCACTAGCTTTGAGCACTTGATATACTAATGCTACTTTGATGCTATTTTGCTATGTTGCTGATTACTAGTTAGCACTTGAGCACTCAGCAAGGGCCTTAGTGAGCCCTTTGCTTCAGCCCACTGTGGCTTGTATGAGTTACTTTTGGTGTGTACTTTGAGGCCTCCCGCAGACGTTAATACAACTCTCTCTCTCTCTCTCTCTCTCTCTCTCTCTCTCTCTCTCTCTAATAATAAGCTTCCTCTTGTGAAGTAGGGCGAAATACTAGCATGATGCTCACTTTAGCCAATGCGTCTAAGCATCATTGAAGCCAGCCTTGTTTGTTTGGGGTTGAAATTGCATCAAATTCTCCTTTATTGAAAGATTGAAAGCCAATGACTTGGAAAATGAAATTAAGTATTCAAGCTGGTTGATGGGCTTACTCGAGCACCAACAACAGTAAGTGATGGTTTGAGAGAGGAAACTTGGGAATGATACCACAATATCTACCTCTATGAGCAGAAACATATTGTCTATCCATATTTAGGTATAGAGAAATCTGTGTGTAAGGTGGAGAAGCGATTTGATTTTTTTTTTTTTTTTGGTCAAGAAAGAGACTTCTATTAAGTAAGAGAAAAAACCCGCGAGAGCAAGCTCAAAGCGGAGTACATCATGAAATCATGAGGATAAATTAAAAAACCCCCTCAGAGTGAGGTGGAAAACAACCAAGGTTGAGGCTGAAAGTGCCACCTCAACCCTGTAGTAGTCTCAGAGAAGAAAGGAGAATCCTTCCATTCCCTGAAGAAAGAAGCCCTCCTAGCTAAGGCTGCACGGGAGTCTCCCTGCATACCCGTCCATACGGCCATCAAAGTATGTACGGTGTCTGCCAGATACTAGCCAATGCGTGCGAGGGATGAACCAGAGTACCCTCCAAAGCCTCTGTGCATCTGGCTCTCCAGATATGCCAGGATGCTATGCTCGCTAGAATCTCCCAAGAAGTATCCACAGAGGCATGTACAGCTGTAAAAGGAAGGTGTGGTACCACATCCAACGAACAGGACTCAGTTTGATGACGTCGAACCGAAATGGCCCGAGAGGAGTCAAATCTCTCATAGAATACCTGAGGCCCTGTAAGAGAAAGCCAAGCCACTGAGCCCCATGTTATAAAAAATGGGGAGTGGGCAAAGTGACTGAAAATCCTGGCTACCCCCATCCAAATCATCCTCGCCTGTCTGCAATCCCATAAGCAATGCTGAATAGTCTCCGAAGCAGAGAGGCAGCGAGGGCAAGTAGGGTCGGCTCCGAACCTGGACCTCCAAAGGTTCACTGCAATCCCACCATGGATAGAGAGCCAAAAGAAGATAGTGATCTTTCTATTCCTGTGGGATTTCCAGAGTCTCCTCCAGAAGCACCTCTGCAGATCCACAGTGATATCAAATGTCTCCCAATGAGGAACTCTGGAAGGTCTCCAACCTCTACTATTGAGCTGAAATCTCCTGGCATTACTGACCGTGTAACGAAAGAAGGGGATGCTCTTCTCTCGATGCCCTGCGTCAATCCACTCCCACTCTCCGGGGTCCCACTGCAAATACCTGATGGGAACTCCCCCATAGAGCTAGAGCCTCCAAGACCCGGTGGAGAGTAGCCGGGGTGTGGAGCACTGCTCCATGGGGACCGATGCCCATGTCTCCTCGATGAATGCGCAGTCTGTAGGCCACCTGGATGATTTGCCTCTGATGGACTCCGCTGAAGCCCGATCTTCTAAAAGAAAACATCTATCCATTGGTACCAAGCTCTGCCAAGAGGACCTGGTTGACCACCACAACTCTAGAGGCAAGATCCAACTTGGCTGAGCTCCAAAAAAGAAGCTTCCTCTTGATGCTCTCCAAAACGGGAGCAAATTGCTGCGTGGAAGAAATATCCAAGCCGACCTGGCAGCCCAAATACCTGATAGGCACACCCCTCTGAACCCAAGTGAATCCTATGTCAAGCCCCCAAAGTGGAGTGCCCTCATCACTGATCCAAAAGCCATTGGATGTATGCCAATTTATCTGCGCCCCTGCCGCCAAGCAAAATAAATCCAATGCTGTCCTGAAAGAAGTGAGCGTCTGTGGAGTGGCATCCAAGTAAACTGCTGTGTCATTTTCCAACTCACTGTCAAGTAGCTCCTCTTCCGTTCTGATGGGAAGTCTCAGCCCAAAGATGTCAGCTTGAGATCTAACATAGATACTCATAGTTCGGCCACGAACAAAAAAAGGAAAGGAGCAAGGGGGCATCCCTGACGGACTGATCTCGAAATCTGAAATCTCTCACCCCTTACCCCACCAATAAGTACCTGGCTGTGGGCTGATCTGTACAAAGAGGAAACACCTCTGATCCAAGCATCAGTAAAGCCAAAGCGTAGAAGGGTGCCCTCCAAAAAACCCCAATCTACTCTGTCATAAGCTTTCTCAAAATTCAAAAGTAGAATGGCTAGATTCTGGCCGCTTTGCATGGCCCACTCTGAAGCTTCCCAGAAGGGATTTGTGCATGGCAGAAGCGATTTGATTTGAAATGGTCGACTCTTGAAAATAATTTCTCAATGCCGAAGTCTCCCTCTTAGATGTAAAGTTAGAAGATTCTTGTACTGATCCTTTTAGATTATCCTCTAGAAACTCAAGCATGTTGAAGTCACCTCGCACAATTCAAAAATTTGTTGAAGGGTGAGATTTGGCAAGGCAGGTCAAAATTCTCGACAATTTGCTTTTCCTGCTGCACAAGCTCTACAATCCATCTATTACTTACGTTTTTAGAGTTTGGAGAAGATCCAGAACATACTATACATAAAGAAAGAGTTTCTCATCAATCTTCTTTTGGAGGTGCCACCTGATTTGCAGTTTGCATAATGAGAGGAGGAAACAAAACTGGTCTCATCTCATCCAAGTAGCCTGGAAAGTGAAAGGTGACACAAAATAACAGTCTCTTACCGGGCCTAGCTCAGTCAAGAAGGGGTCCAACTCAGAAGGTTTGGAATGGAAAGAGAACTTCCTTGAGGTAAGAAATCAAAGAAAGCGGAGGAAGAATCATGAGGCTTCAAATCCCAT
This sequence comes from Dipteris shenzhenensis, assembly GCF_047967505.1. Classification (NCBI taxonomy): domain Eukaryota; kingdom Viridiplantae; phylum Streptophyta; class Polypodiopsida; order Gleicheniales; family Dipteridaceae; genus Dipteris; species Dipteris shenzhenensis. The sequence continues at coordinate 6,132,577 of NC_141614.1, read as the reverse complement.
ATAGACTGAAAGGATGACGCACATCTCCTCTCTCAACGCACATCTCCTCTCAACACCCCAATCTCCAAGTGTGAGGAGATATGCGCATAACTCTTTGGCTTAGCCCTGTAATGAATTAGCCTTTACTGCCACATGAAATGAATGTATTGAATTTTTTGATGAGGATTCCTTATCTGCTTTAACTTTTATGTTTATTTTAGGCCAACTAAATCTGTAGATGTAAAAGAGTGCAAATGTTCAGAACATTAGGGTTAATGTTTTGGATACTGAATTGTTGTTTATGTTTGTAGTTGCTATGCAAAGCCTGGATTAAGAAAGGAGATCCTAAAGAGATCATATGCAAAGAAGCTTCTAGAGCGCACCCAGACATTTTAGTGGTGGGCAGTCGCGGTTTAGGAGCTGTTCAAAGGTAATGACTGCTTCCTGAATTGCTGTACTGTTTGATTTTTGCAAAGTAAACATTTTGTTTCACGCAACAGTACTTCATTTCTTTGCAAGGAAGTTCGTTCAAATATGACCAATATATATAGAGTCCTCGAAGCATGGCCTAGGTTAATGGCAGCTAGCACACCAAGAAGAGATGAGCCCAACTGGGGTTGAAACTGTTAAACATGGTATAAGCACTGTAAACTCTAGAAACCCCAACTGGGCCCTAGGGGAATATCACTGCTTCTTAGGTGTTGCAAACAAAAATCATACCAAGGACTAGCAGCCAATAACTTACTCCTATGAAGACTAATTTAAGTGTGACCAATATGTTATTCATACCCCATATCACTTCAAAGGGATGTCTGGATTTTTCTCATATCTTATAGCATGTTTGTCCAATGCCTTTCTTTAAGGTTTCTAGTCTTTCATGTAGTTGTATGCTTACTTATGTGCCACGTGATATCTGACATCTATTCCAAGGGATGTCTGGATTTTTTTCTCATATCTTATAGCATGTTTGTCCAATACCTTTCTTTATGGTTACTAGTCTTTCATGTAGTCGTATGCTTACTTATGTGCCACGTGATATTTACACACACACACACACACACACACACACAGATTTCAGTGCCTTTTTATTAAAATCCATGAGAAAGGACGTTACATTTTTCAAACATTTGGCTAGGTTATTTGTAGGGACTGTCAGTGACTATTGTACAAAGCATGCAGACTGTCCTGTTCTTGTGATTAAAAGAAAGGCAGAAGACAGTCCTGATGATCCGGTAGACGATTGACTTTTTGGGATTTCTTCCATGAATGATGCAAGTGCTATTGATAACACTCTTCAATTCCTCATTCATGTTTTAGACTTGATTTTGTGCCATCTCAAGGCAGAGAATGTGGTGCAGCATGGGTTCGAAGTTTGACACTTTGATTGGCCGATTGCATTCAAATCTTTGTTTTATAATCCAATTTGTGTATATTGTTCAGACAAAGAGAGTTTTTCCTGATTGCGTAGAGAAATTTAATACTCATGAGAATGTTACCTTCAGGAATTGTAATTGTGTATTTTATGAAGAGGGGACCAAACCCTGTTGAGACATAAGAGGGCTGTAATTACAACTAGTGTCCTACCCGCGCTTTGCTGCGGCAAAACATGCTACATGATACATGTGTTGTTTCTATGTAAAACACATTGATATATAAAACACTATTGATTATAGAAAAGGGTATTCACTACTCTCGATGTAAACTTTAGACATTTACGTTGGAAATACCATTAATTGTAAACCATTCAACTTTTTAACGAAGAGGAATATATCTATGTTATAAAATGTAAGAGGGAAATATTGCTCATAATATCTATATTCCTATGGAGATAGTTTTAGAAAGAGTACAATGTTAGGTTCTTGTTTGGAATAGCACATTTGTAATTGAATTAATTTAAAGGAATAATAATAATTTCAAAAAAAAGTACTAATTGAAAATGACATTGTCTTATCATGCAGTTTCCATCCATTTGGAACACAGTCTTAAATATGAAACTATCCACATCGTTGAGTCTATATCGGCACTGGATGAAGTGGTATCTTTTTGAAAACTATATATACGTCGCTCTATGACAGGGACAAAGATCCCATACATCTCTATGGAATCTTCAAAGAGATGTAATATAAACATATCTGATTGCAGTAAAAGCTTGAATTCAATAAATCAAAGAAGATTAAATCAAAACATGTATTTGCAACATGATTGAGGAAAATATTTTTGATTTGGTATCGTGATATTAAATATTGTGAGAATAAATAATGTTAAAATTCCTATGGAGATAGTTTTAGAAAGAGTAGAATGTAAAGTTCTTGTCTGGAATAGCACTTTTGCAATTGAATTAATTTAAAGGAATAATAATAATTTTTTAAAAAAGTACTATTTTAAAATGACATTGTGTTATCATGCAGTTTCCATCCATTTGGAACAGAGTCTCAAATATGAAACTATCCACATCGTTGAGTCTATATCGGCACTGGATGAAGTGATATCTTTTTGAAAACTCTATACACCTCGCTCTATGATAGGGACAAAGATCCCATACATTTCTATGGAATCTTCAAAGAGATGTAATATAAACATATTTGATTGCAGTAAAAGCTTGAATTTAATAAGTCAAAGAAGATTAAATCAAAACATGTATTTGCAACCTGATTGAGGAAAATATTTTTGATTAGGTATCGTGATATTAATATTGTGAGAATAAATAATGTCAAAAGTAGGAGGATGTTACCCATCTATATAGGCACCTATCGCTTTGATGATAGAGCAAAAAGGCAGATCAGGTGATGACCATAAAGGTGGTGTTGTAAAATAAAGAAGTTACATCATTTTATATAAATAAGAACAAGGAAATATAAACATATTAATGACAATGATATGTATCTGGAATCTTTATGATCTCTTTCATCGGCATTTCCATAAAGAACGTTGCTTTAGACATTATTCTTAAATTCAAATAAAAACCATTTGTAAGATAGAGACCTTTCTATTGTTGTTAAAAAAGAAAGGGCTTTCTTTACCCTTGAAAAATGGTAGTTTTTAGATAAGAAAATGTAATATTATTATCATTATATGTAGTAATCTTAAATGATAAATAAACATAAATATATTTTATTGTAGCTTAAAAAGTTTTATTTAAGTTTAAATAAAATGTTTTAAAAAGATCACGAATCTTTAATCCCTCAAGATTTCTTTATATATAATGTTTGAGGTTGTATAAATGTTGCCATTGAGAATCGTTGATGACATTGGTTCTCTATTTTGTTGTAGTAGCACTTTTATAGTATTAGGAGACCGAGCGCAAGACATTGCTACATACAATTGACCATGAGTAAATACTGGTGTGATCAAGTATAAACCCAAGATCTTCCCTTGTGTCTTATTTATTGTCATTCCAAAAGCAAGTCTTATTGAAATTGTCGTCGCCTCATGGTAAATGGGAGTTCAGTGTTGGTGATGATGAAGTTTATCCTTGGAATGAAAACCCTTTCACCAATCTTGTTGCCTGTGATGGTTTCTGCTTCTAGGACTTTTGAGTGAAACTCTTTGCATATCAACCTTGTCCCATTACAAAGCCCACGCTTTGGATCTATGTTACGAAGCATGATTATAGGAGCACCAAGCTTTAAGAGCAAGCAATGAGGTGGAACCTCGTCTCCTAGTTTCAAAGAATTCAGGAATTCAGTTGAGTAAAGAAATGAATTTTGTTCCGTCTCTAGAACTGAATCTGCATTGAAATATTCTTTTAGCTCACCAGGCATTGTTTCCAAGGCACATTGATTGACATCATCAACCTCACTATTTCTTGGAGCAAGAATAGCTCGATTGGAGAAGTAGGTCGAATATGATATGGTAACAATTAGATCAGAATAAACCCATTGAACCAAATCAACCAAGGTAGAGTTTTGCATCACCATCTCTACTGGTAATATTTGCATTGGGTTATACTGAGTACAATTAATTCCATTGCCAATGCTCATTAGCCATTGCTTGAAGTCATCTGAATGATCTATTGTGATCCGTACATTGCCAACCAATTTCAAGACCTCTGTAATTTGCCATATGTAAGATCTACATAGTGTAGAGTCAACAATATCCTCACGCCTTCCCTTTACAACAACTGGCAGAATTTGTCTGAAATCACCTCCCAATAGAATCATTTTTCCTCCAAATGGTTTATTATTAAATTGAACATCTTGCAAAGTTCTGTCTAAAGCTTCAAAGGCATGCCGATGACACATTAGAGCCTCATCCCAAATGATTAGCTTATAATGTCTTAATACTTCAGCGAGATGACTATGTACTGGAATGTAACATGTTGAAGTATTATTTAGATTTAAAGGAATTTTAAATCTACTATGAGAGTACGACCATTTGCTAGTAGTAAGGAAGCTATTCCAGATGATGTCGTGGCAAGCGCAACAAATCCTTTAGATCGTATATGAGCAAGCAAGCAATTATATAAGTAGGTCTTTCCTGATCCATCAGGACCATCTAAGAAGAAAACCCCACCTTTATCATGCGTGACCGCTTGCATTATTGTTTGAAAAGTGATTCTTTGACTATTTGTTAATGATGATTTCATGGATTCTGATATGATTGCTTGTTGCACTAGATCAAAAGCCTTCTCTTCTAAAAGTAGTGTATTTGCTTGTATAGCTTGGAGACCTCTTTCATGAAGCCGATTCATTCCATTGAAATCACTCAAACTTTTACCCTTGTCATGAAGAAGCCCTTCTATGTGTAGTAGAGCCTACGTTTCTGCCATGCTTTGAATATCATTATATGATGTTCTTGTAATCCTTGTTAAAGAATAAATAAAATCCTCTATCATTTGTTCCCTAAATGTATCCCATAGAAACTTTGGGTTGGAAGGCTCACAAAAGAGTAGTAAGATCACAAAAAGGCACCTCATTTGGAATGGACTTTGTATAAGGGAAGCATCTTCTAAGCAAGAAATCCATTCTGAATCATCTTCCAATATACCTTTAGCGATGCAAGTGGCTTTGAATGTAGGATAGATTGTACCGTTGTACGTGCGTAGATCACCAAACGACTTGCATCCTTTGCAAATTGTGAGTAGCAGACGAAGATAAAAACTTCCAGCAGATGGAGCTACAAAATATATTCGGCCTATAGTGTTTCCTCTTTTTCTTTTGGTCCATATTTTGCCTTGGTTCCATACCCATCTTAGTGGTAAATCACAATATAATGTGTCATTTGCTTCTGGAAACCATTCTGTTAGAGTTGTTTTCTTTCAATTTTTTGCATGTACAATATCAACAATATTGTCATGATCTCTGAACACAACTGTTTGCCCATCTTCCACATGCACTTGCAACCTTTGTACATCAGGCTTCTCATCATGTAGATCAAATTCATAGATTATCCAACACGCCTTTGAGGCAAACACATAACGTGCATCTAAATAAATCTCAATCTATCAATAGCCTACTCTGTTGTTCAATACCATTGTTACGTACATCTGAGAATCTTATTGTTGCTCGATCATGACCTTTGTATATGTACTTATAAAGATATTTGACAGCTGAAATGGTGGAACAAATTTCAACATTAATGGGAGCATTGTATGTAACTGATAAGTACGGATTATAGGGTACAATCCATCTATTGTCAACTTTGTTGTTCGTTACAATTATAGTCTTTCCATCATCTCGTCTCACGTATACAGGATAACCGCTGCTATCCACGGTAGTTTCTTTCGCAAACTTACGTGGGTACTTCTTTGTACATTGCCCTTGCATGCAAACGGCCTTTGGGTTGAATGCCCCACATGGCCCATGGATATTGCATTGAGAGATGATATGATGTAAAGATGGAAAAATTTCATGATTTGGCAATTCTGCAGAAACTAATCTATCATATTGTTCCACTGTTTGGGGTTTGTGAGGGCCATCTAATATAAGCAATGTATGAGAATGGGGCAATCCTCTCTTTTGAAACTCTATCACTGAACCATATCCAATCACTGTACCAAAAAGTTTCCCTTGAATTATTTCTTTCATCATGTTTTTGTGCTTATGATGAAAAACTCTACATGTTAAGTCTAGTCTGTCATTTGCACTTTGTCCAGTGAGTAAGTGATCGGTTACTTCTTTCCATCTGGGGTTGCATGTGAAGGTAATAAACTTAGATCTGGTTTACCTTTTGAACGAACAATGGCCATAGCATCTTGATAAAGTTGGTACATTTGTCGTGGACCCCCAGTAAAACTTGAAGGTAATACTATTCTACTACCAACACTTCTTCCCATAATGTTATCATTTCTTGCATCATCATGCACCACCATGTCTACCAAGTTCACTACGCAGAACCTTTTGGTTGTTCCGAATCCAGTGCAATCGAATTATCTTATACTGCAATACGCATCAACCATGTATTGTTGAAGTAACCGTCCTCCACGTAGCAAGCAAATGTTTTGTTAAGCCGGATCTGTAATTGATATGCATAGTACTCTCTTTGAGTGATGCATTGACTATTAATCAATGATGATTCAGGAATATCATTCGGAACATTTGTATAGGGAATCCTCAAATGCCATCCATCATAGCCTGTTGGAAATAGAAGAACATATAGCAAAGGCATGTAAGATCTATGCAAATTGGATATTGTTTTGTAACTCCCTTGTGTAGTACATAGTAAGATATCACGACAACCAATGTTTTGTTCATCACCTTGGCCAATCATGATTCCTACAATCTCAATTGTTGAGGGAGTTGAGTACTGCTTTGATGGTATCTTTCTCTCACATATTGTCATTTTCAACTCGACACCTCGATTCTCATTGAGCATTTGCCTGACACACTTTAAACCTTATGCAAAGGGATTGAATTTGTGCATCATATGTTGTAGAGATTCAAGTATTGTTGGATCCAAGTCATTCATTGCGACCAAACGATTTTGTAACTCATGCTGAGAGTCGTATACATACAGTTGAGCAAATTGAGGCCTATGATTGTGTGTTGCATCTAGTAGAAAGGATCCAATCCTATGATACATAGAGCCATGAACTTTGAAAGTGTAAACTCCACTATTTTCAACAAAGGAATGATCAATATTTGCACCCAATGATGCAAAAGCCAAGGCATTGTTATAGGCACGGATAAGGCTACGGAATTTTTTGCTAATGTTATTTTCCCCTGTCAAAAGGGAACTCAATGGCTCATTAGGTGGAGGTAAAGGAGGAAGAGAAATTCATCCTGCTTTACAACAAAGTTTTCCAATATCTTGGCCATGAGTTCTATCTTTTTTCTCACACTTTCAGATGTAAGCATGGCAAAAGTGACACTCAGAAGACATAGAACCCAAAAGATGTATGGAGACATTGGAATATATGAGAGGCCACATTGAAGGATGTATGCCTTCCAAATGAGGTAGTTCGTGTAGAATTGATAATGAGCCTCCTTTATTGTGATAAAAAACATTATGTGGAACGTTTCTGACATCAATACTCATACCAACTTGACGACCATGTTGATTATCTTGCATTTCTATATGCGCTGCGTGATCAACCTCAACATGCACATAAGTTTGATCAACATATGTATTTGAACATACATTCCTTGCTGTTGTATTTTGTGTTTGAAGAACCTTTGCTTTAGCCATGACTCTTTTCCTAGCATGGAAATGTTGATATCTTTTTTGAATTTGTTGTCTTTGTTCTATACTCAACAAACACAATTCAACTGATGAGGGGAGCTCTCTCATAGCATACATACACGTGAGCATGTGTGCCGCATATGTGATACACAAATGTATATGTAATACCTTTTCATTTCAAGAAAGTTGATTGATAAAAGATTTTTTTTGATATTGAAAGAGTATTTAATATTTACTTTTCATATAAAATTTGAATTTCTCTCATTCCTACATAACTGGATATTTTCATCCAACCATTTGGTATGAAAGAATCATTAACAACGTGTAAATCAAATTGTTTTGTATAGTTATGTATGTGATATGTTATTTGTTTACACTTGGAATAGTTTATGATAACAAATATGCTGACACAATTACAAATTGCATCATCATAATTTATTAATCTAAGAGAATGCGCAAGTAAGAAGCGCACTATAGTTATCTTTTCCGTTGGTATCAAAGCTCGTTGTAATTGAGACAATTCTCAAACTTTGAATAGCATCTTGAAAACCTAGAGTTAAATGAAAAATTTAGTGATAATTCAAATAAAATTAAACAAAAATCATATCATATAAAAATCTTTTATCTAATTTGTTTTTGGAAATACATATAAATATGTAATTTTTATGTAAAAATACTGACATATGGTGGATAAAATTTAGACTTGATCATATGATGCATACTATTATTCAAAGAAGCTTACCTGGTAATATTGTGTGTTCGATCGTGTTGACAATATTCAATTGAGCTAGTGTTATTCAATAAGTTTTTCCTGGATGCACATTACAATCAGCACATCATTCATTATACTATGAAGAACATGCAAATTTAATTGCAATAATGCCAAAAGAGAAAGAGATCATAGTTGCATGTGATTATTTATTTATTTGTGTGTGTGTGTGTGTGTGTGTGTGTATATATATATATAAAGCAAAATATAAAGAAAAAAAGTGAAATATAAAGACTAACGTTATGCTTGCTAACCAGGGTTATAACTAAAATGTTAGGTAATGACTAACTTATCTAGCTAATCCCTTATGGACGTGGGTTAGGGGCATAAGAGCTAGTTCTCACTCAAATGAGAATGTGCTCATCATTGTTGTGATTGTGTGTTGGGAGAGGAAGTGTTCATCACCATCTCTACAACAGTGGCCTTACTTTGATCATATGGAGAGGAAATCCACTTACATCTATCTCTAATCCACATACTTCGAGCAGCTGAGCATCACTCCATGACACATAAGGGGATTGGAATGAATCTGCTTGCATGGCTGTGTGAGTTTTGTAATGGCAGAAATTGGGATGAGCAAGAAGTTTCACGTTACTTCTTGCTGCCATTGGGATGGTTGCGCTTCCTAACAAAGTGAGCTATTGGAAGAACAATACTTAGACTTGCCATCTATAGGATGCAACATTAGATGCATCTACACTTTCCATTTGCATGAGACTGGTAGGGTCCGATACTTGTAAGCGCTCTCATAGTGCCCAACACCATGTATTGCCCACTGATTTTTCTTGCTTATCATCTCCTTAATGTTCTGCTACTGTGCCGAAGTCGCCCCCAGAGGCGGCCAGAAAATCATCTTCTTGTGCATCATCTAGAAGCAATTGTTTGGGCTATGAAACTCTCACGGGGGGGAAGCAGAGTGGCACAGAGCTTGCGCCCATTGCACTATATCCTTTCGCCTCAGCGGCCTCAACAACATGCTTCAATCCTCCTGCCTATACCTCCATACCTTCCACTCCTGCTCGCTTTCTACCATCTGGGTCCTTCACCGCACCGTCCTGCCTTTCTCTTTTGTACATGCATGCATCTTTTTTCCACACTTCATAAAAACCTTCCACCTACCCTTTTTCCATCTCGGCTTGGCTATGGCGGAATTCGAAGCTCCTGTATTGAATGCTTCCCTTCCCCATTGCCATCTCCTTCCTCCTCCCTCTCCTCCTTCGCCATGGCACCTTCCAAGCTTTCGTACCTTTGCACCCTCTACCTCCGCTCCCTGTTTGCTGCTCTTGGTTTCCACTCTCGCTTCGCTTTAATGCATCCTCGGTTTCCACCAATGCATTGCTCTCGCTTTAATGTTTCCTCGGTTTCTACATGCTTAATGCATTGCTCTCCGTCCAATGCATCCTTGGTTTCCACTCTCGCTTTGCTTCCCCACTCCTTGGCCCTCCCCCGATCCTTGCACTTCATTCCCACGTTCGCCTCCACCCGCACATGCATACACTCACACTAACACCAACATTCTCACTCACTTTCTCCCACTCAGTCATGTTTCTCACTTCCACTCATCCTCCTTCTTCTCTCCTTTCCCTTCCTTGGTGACTTTAGCGAGTAGCAGATGCACCCCAAACATATTTCCATTTAGCCCATCCTCTTACCATCCCACTTGGCATGAGAATATACATTTTCTCAAAAGACAAGCTACAGGTTGTTCAAAAAGATTTGGAACTTGAGAGATCCACTATCCTTTCCACACATTCATGGATCCTTCCAAGGCTTAGGCTAGGGACCTAATGCGTGATATCCTTCCCTGAGACCTCTCTTCGATATTCGTCTACTAGGGAGAGGTATCCTCTTGATACCTGCTCAAGCTAGGGATGTAATTCTTGATGTCTTTCCCTTGGACCTCAGAGCTTCATAGATATTACATATTCATTTTCTAGGGAGAGGTATCTTCTTAATGGTTTTTTATTTTCTTGGAGTTGTAGATGTGGTGCTTCAGGCTAGTCCTTTAGATTCTCCTTGTAAGAGAATGTGCTTCTACCACTAGGTCAGGGAAGCTGTTTCAACCTTCTTCCTTCCATCGACGAGGATTGTTTGTTGGAACCTCTAGGCTTTGGTGGTGATCCTCATCACCCCTGCTAAAGGCAAATGTGTTGTAATCAGCTTCATCCAAGTGTTATTATGGTTGTGTTGACATTCTATTTATCCAAGAGCAAAAGTAGGATGGTGCAAGTTGCAAAAAGTCGAGTAAATTGTTGTCAAGCCATCCTTTCTGATCTTTTGCTTTTGGCACTAAGGGAGGAACTTATATTTGTCTTAGATTATTCTCCCTTTAGTTGCACCCTCTAAAACACAACTGATTGTACTTGTGATTGGTGGATGTAAGGTTGGTTTTCTCAACCTTTATGCCCCTAAGAATGGAGACAAACATATATTGTTTTGGAATAAACTGTTATTCTTGGTCCCCATTGCAGATTCTTGGATTATTTGGGGTGTCTTAAACATGGTGGAGTTACCCTCAAATAAAAAAGGAGGAAGGGAATGATCCTTCACACACTCTCTTTCAAGACATTTTGGATGCCTTCTTATTTCGTTTTAGTAGTAGAGACTCTTGGAGGGATGATGCTTTTCATGCTATGCATTCCTCGATAGTATTTTTCTTGATCAAAAGGAGACGTCACATGCCTATCCCCTGCATGTACTGACAAGTTCTGTGTTGATGATTATGCATTGTATAGAAGTTGCACTATTGGTATTGCCTGGGAGTCCTTACGCCGAATCACTATTTAGTGGCCTTGTTGGTTTCTGAGCTACATATGTTTGCTCGCTCTGCCAGTATAAAGTTTTCAGATTCCGTATATGTAGAGAAGGACCTCTCTGAGGCAATGCTATAGATTTGGATCAAAGCAGCTTTGAAGGGACTCAAGATAAAGTGAAGATGTGACATTGACAACTTCTACAAAAAAGGGTGACTTGGAGAAATAGTATAAATTATTGGTGGAATAGGCTTGCCTTTAGAAGCAAAATTGGATGTGAGATCTTTGCATCTTGGTGCACTGACAAATCGAAAAGACAACTAGCTAGCCAGGAGGTTGTCTAGAAATAAGAAAGATAGAAGAAAAGAGGGGAAAGACTAGTTAAAAATATGACATTGACAACATTTAGGTAGAATAGGCTTGCCTTTAGAAGCAATGATCGAATCTGGAAAAAAGAAAGGCTGCTTCAAAGGAGAAAGTTGTTAACATGTCTCAAACCTACTAAATACCTCCTTTGTCAATAAGAGGAACATAAGCAAGAGCTCATTGAACAATAAGTAGCTCATCTAGAAGAACTAAATGAGTTGCAGTCCCTTTCCTCTATGGTGAACATATCGGAGGCCAAAAGTGGAAGGGCCAAAGATGCAACTCACAAGTATAAGGCCAAGTCTAAAGAGCTTCACCCTATCTTGTGAATTATAGAAAGTGACCAAGAAGATCCCCATCTCGAAGCAAATTCTTGAAGCAAACCTCTATCATCAAGTAGAGGCTCTAACCATAGCATGATGTTCTTGATTGAGTTAAACGTATTATCCTTTAATTCAAAATTTCAATATGTTATTCATGTCTTACTTGTAGTCATTATTCCAATGAGCATTTCTACTAGCCATTTTGTGTTTTGGATTTAGGACAAAATATGTAAATGGCTATCGTATGCTCTTCTTATATTTTCATGAGGAGAAAATTTATCTTTCAATAAGGTATAGCTGACAACTTATTGTATTGAGTCCCCTTCCTTGTAATTCACTCGGATGATGGGAACATTAGAAGATGCATGTAGGTAGATTGCCAACTCATTAATATTATATAGAGTCACCAACTATGTACTTGTAAGATTAAGGCATGGTGCTAGCATGATTTGTGGCTCCACCTAGGACATCACAAGCCACATGTCACCATGAAGAGATCAGAGCCACTAAGTCCACTTGGGACTTTGCTAAGACATGACCAAATCTATTGGATTTTTAAATCATAGGTATTGTTCTTAGATTTTTGCTTCAAGAATGCTCTAGCACTATGATTCTTGTCTACCCAAGGGAAAAACCATGTTGTACATCTCAAGTAGATGCTTATAATGGGAGGCACGTGAATGTTTCCATATGGTTTGAGTTATTGGATGAGATTTTCCTATGGATATGCCCTAGTTATGTGTGAATTCATGGTCTAGGATCCATGTTTGTTAAATGATAGCTTCATCCATCCCTTCATACGTTTTTTAATAGCCAATTGTATTTATTATGGTACCAATTATTGCTATTCTACTCATAGTAGAAGTTTACCCATAGTAGGAATTTACATGTAGCACACATTACTTAAGATTACCGCAAAGTCATTTTGTAAAACATGATCTTCATTGAACTCAATGAAATCGCATTGAAAAAAAATAGTTCTCTACATACATTGTACAATTTCAAAACAAAATAGAGGTGCCAATGAACTAGGTTTTTCTTATGGAATTATTTGACAGGAAAATGGTACATGAATTAAATATCTATAGAGAGGAAACAACAACATTGATGAAAATAAATTAAGATTAACATACATGAATAGGGGAAGGATAAACCTCCCATTGTTCTTAAAATTCACTCGTAATGGATTGTATGATGATTTCCTCCTGTTCTTAAGATTGAAGGGAGGTGCTTGAACATGTGATTCTATATTTATAGCTCCTATCAGAGATGATAACACTTGATGATCCTCATTGTCACAATAAGAGCTTGTTTCAATAACAAAGACAGAAAGAGAGGACACTGTAGGAACAAAGTGGAGATAGGTTGTGAACACAAGTGAGCAAGAGTGCACACACAAGAAAGCTCCAATAGAAATGTTCAAATGAAACAATACAAGTACTTGGTATATATAGTACCCAAGTACTACTGGTCAACCATAGGGTTGACTTTATGCCTACAACACCATATCTTTGTAATCTCTTACAAATCCCCCCTCAAAGATATGGCTGAAAGTACCCTGGAAACATCTCAGGTGTACCCTATAGTACCTAAAGTAACATGGTTGCACAAATTCATCCAAATGGATATGCAACTTTTGGGAGTATATGAAAACAATGTCATCGTGAATCACTTCACAACCCCCCTTGACATTGTGAGAATGTCTTTGATCCCCAAGCCATGTCGATGTCGTAAGAAAAGATCTATTGACACAGCTTTGGTGAAGATATCCACCACATTGTCCTCAGATGGACAATAGATGAGATCAATGAAGCCATTAGAAATACAATCTCGTACATAATGATAATGATTTTCAATGTGTTTCATGCGAGCATGAAATACAGGATTGTTGGCTATGGCAATGCAACTCTGGCTGTCACAAAAGATAAAGTTTGCTTCACCATCCTGTGCATGATGCAAGTCATGCAAAAGCTTCCTTAACCACATTAACTCCGTAGTGGCTGAATTTGCAGCTTTGTACTCTGCTTCACTGGAGGAAAGAGAGACTCGCTCTTGCTTCTTACTGAGCCATGAGATACAGGCTAAACCCAATGAGAAGCAATAGCCAGTAGTGGACCATCCATCGTAAATGTCCCCTGACCAATCTGAGTCAGTGAAACCACTCAGCTTTAGATCACAATCTAAAGCATAATGCAGGCCAAGAGAGAGAGTGCCATGGACATATCTACCCTCTTTGCTGCATTCCAATGTGTGACAATGCATGAATTGGCTCAAATGCCCTGTGGCATAGGCAATATCAGGCTGTGTAGAGCATAGATATATCAAACTCCAACCAACTGCCTGTACAAAGTGCCATCAAACTTTTCAGCAGCATCATGCTTACTTAGCTTGAGTCCCTTTTCCAATGGAGTAGCCATAGGCTTACAGTCCCTTATTTTAAAAATTTGCAACAATTCCTTTGAATACTTTGTTTGTGACATAGAAATCCCATCATGGGTCTACCAAAATTCAATGCCAAGACAATAATACAATAGGCCCAAATCTGTCATGTCAAAGTTGTGACATAAAGCGGTCTACACTGCTGTAATTTACTGCAAATCACTGCCAGTGATATGATGTCATCCACATATAGTACCAACATGACCAATTTTGATTTTTGCTGTAGAACATACAGATTTGGCTCTGTATGAGTGTTGATGAAGCCCTAGGACATCAAAAACTGATGTATTGTCTGATACCACGCATGAGGTGCTTGCTTCAGCCCATATAGAGCCTTCCTGAGCTTGCATACCTTGTGCTCTTGTCCCTTCACCTCAAAACCTTGGGGCTGATGTACATAGACCTTCTCTTGAAGATCTCCATTGAGGGAAGCAGTCTTGACATCCATCTGGTACATTGACCAACCATAAAACATAGTAAGAGAGATGATAGAACGAATGGTGGTCATCTTGGCCACTGGAACAAAAGTCTCCTCATAATCTATCCCCTCCTCTTGTGCATACCCCTTGGCAACCAAACAGGCTTTGTATTTCTCAACTGTGCCATTTGAATGGTATTTCACCTTATAAATCCATTTCGTGCCAACCACATTTTTCCCAATGGGCGCATCAACCAAGTCCAATGTGGCATTCTTCTCAATGGATTTAATGTCAGCTTCCATAGCTTTCTGCCATGCCGGATTATGCTGAGCATCCTTGAAGCTCTGAGGCTCATTTTCAGATTCCATCACTGAGGTCATCAAAGCAAAATTGACCTTTTTTTTATTTTTATGAGTGTTGTTTTCCCCAAAAGAGGCTGATCCTTAGCATCTTGAATGGTCAACCTTGCCCAACGTGGAATAGATTTCTCTACTATACCACTCAGGGCTGCATCAACATCTTTAGTGGCCTCACGACGTTGATAATGCCTCCAAACATGAGGCGGTCTATTCTCATTAATTGGTTGCAAATCTGAAACATTTGAGGGAGAGCCATCCTCAACATGTGGCAAGCCATCTGAACTATGAGAAGTAGAAGGGGAAGCATCAAGAGACTCCATCTCATCATCCTTAAACTGGATGATGTCCAAAGGGGTGTCATCGTATGGTGGCAAGTCTACACTAGCGGGCTGCATGCACTCATTCTCAGCAAAGAGAACATCTCTACTAATTATTACCTTCCTAGTAGTGGGATTATAAAGCCTAAATCCCCTGCTTTCAGTGCTATACCCCATGAAAATGCATTTGACACTCTTGTCATCAAGCTTTGTCCGATATGCACCTGGAACCAAAGCATATACCACTAAGCCAAAAACTCTGAAATGACTAACCTTTGGCTTAAATCCATACAAAGCCTTAAATGGAGTCACATTAACCAAAGCTTTGGTAGGGCATCTGTTCTAAATATAAGTGGCTGTCTCAACTGCTTCTCCCCAAAAAGCCTTTGAGACTCTTGAATTTCAGCATGCATCTCGTCATCTCCATGAGAGTACAATTCTTCCTCTCAGGGAGTGGATTTTGTTGTGGTGTGTAAGGGCATGTCAAGTGATGTTTAATCCCATCTTGCTTCAAAAATCCCTGGAATGCATGTGACATGTACTCTCCCCCTCTCTCTGAGTTGAGTGTTCCAATTCTAGAATTGGTTTGGTTCTCAGCCATAGCTTTGAACTCCTGAAACCAATAGAACACCTCAGATTTTTCCTTCATGAGAAAAAGCCATGTGAACTTGGAGAAGTCATTTATAAAGGTCACAAAGTACCTTGCTCCTCTATGCATGGGAATAGTCCCATATGGGGCCACATACATCACTGTGCACTATCTGCAACACTCTGGTTGCCTTGACTCAATTCTTGCCTTGTTTACTAAATGGCAAGCGATGGAATTTGCCAAGTGCACACCCCTCACACACTTCATTTGCTGGTTGCTGTAATTTTGGCATTCCCTGAATCATATTATTGTTGTACAAGTAGGACAATGCCCTATGATGGACATGTCCAAACTTGGCATGCCATAAATCAGCCTGGGAAGTGTTTGCTACAGCCAATACCTTCTGATCATAAGGCTGAGCATCAAGCTTGTATAAGCCTGCTACAACTTCATACGCTTTTTTTGGATCCTTGATCCTACATTGGTTATCCTGAAATTTGACCAACATATGTTGATCATGGGCAATGTTTGAAAGGGAAATCAGATTTTGCCTCAAATCTGGAACATACCAAACATCTCGGATATACTTAACTTTCCCATTATCAAGCTGAATAGGAATGTGCCCAACTCCGATGATGTCTTGAGAAGCGTCATTGGCACGTGTAACCTGTCTGCCATGAACAGGTGTGATGCTCTCAAATCACTCCTGGCGAGGAGTCATGTGCTTAGTAGCACCACTGTCGATATACCATGTATCACTTACCACAAGGGAAGCATCCCTTGATTGATTTTCAGCATTCAAATCCCCCCTGGCATCCATCTTCTCATTAAATGTAGCAAACACGAAATCTCTATCACCTTGGGCAAGATGAGCTTCACCATGTGCATCTGAAGCACGAGTCTCACTAAGGGCAACAAAATTACTGCTAGAGCTGTCCCTTTGCCTCTTCTTTTCATTGGCAATCCTTTTCTGACACTCTGCGATGTAATGCCCTAGCTTCTTGCAATAATTGCATTTGCCCTTTTTCTAATTTTTGCTTGAACTTCTTGCATTCCCCTCCTTGGGCTAAGTTGTATGGCTGTATTTTGGCTTAAACTTTTTTTGAAATTTGCCCTTCCACCCATGGCAAGCACTTGCTCACCCTGACAAGAGGCTTTGGCAAAATTTGAGCATCTCTCCTCTTCTTGCAACAAAAGCCCAACTAACTCATTAAACGAGTGGGGCTGCCCTGAGAACAATGGTCAATGAAGTGATGAATGTGCCATATGAGGGCGCTAAGCTATTGAGAGTAATAGAGATGAGCTTCTTGTCTTCTATTTCCTCATCAATACTTGTGAGCTGATCACGTAGATCGGTGATCCTAGCAATATGATCAGTGATGGTCTGGCCTTCCTGCATCTCGAGATCCTTGAGCTAATTTGTCAAGGCAATGGCCCTTGCCTCATTCTTAACATGATACATGTTTGCAAATCTTTCCTATGCTGCCTTTGCATCCATGCACGAGTTAATAGCTGTCATAATGTGCCTCTTCACATTTGTGGCAGTCAAAAACATGGGCTACAAAAATAGTCCCGAAGTGAAATACAAAGCTCAAAAACACTTATTGAAAGTGTACCTTGGCCCGAAACACTTGCAAAACAGCCCATTGACTATGTGGGCAAGTTGGAGATGACAAAGGAGCTAAAGTGAGCTGCTTGGAGCTAAATGAAGCTGTTGGGAGTACTTTGAACACAACACATGTGTAGGGAAGAGCCTGTAGAAGTATGGAGATGCCTAGAGCTATTAGAACACAACCGGGAGAGGCTAGAGGTGAAAAGACTTCAGATCTGAGCAAAAATGTTGAAAAATAGCCAAAAATTGCTTGAATCACCTTCTAACAAGTCGTACAGACTCAAAATCAGGTTCCGACAAGTTGTACGGACTCCCGACACTATCACGCAACTGTATTCAAAAAAAAGAAAAGAAATCACTTGAAATGGTGTAGGATAGATTTGTTTATATGCGGGCAGCTCTGAAATTTCAAAAAACTTTGAAATCGAACCTCAAAAGGTCAAAAAACAGTCACTGGACTATTGGAGCTACCTCAAACGAAAGCTAGAGAGCTAAATGTGAGAACCAGGAATGCACATTGGAGAACCAAGCTTGCGGGAGTCTGGAAGCAAGCACGGGAATGGGCTCTAGAGACGGAAGCACTCTGATACCAAATGTAGGAACAAAGTAGAGACAGGTTGTGAACACAAGTGAGCAAGAGTGCACACACAAGAAAGCTCCAATAGAAATGTTCAAATGAAACAATACAAGTACTTGGTATATATAGTACCCAAGTACTACTAGTCAACCATAGGGTTGACTTTATGCCTACAACAACATATCTTTGTAATCTCTTACAGACACTTGCCAATGTTAAAGCCCATGCTTAGTGAGAGAAGCACCACAAGAAGAGAGCAACAAGTCTACATAGTTTCAGCCTGATTACCTGCAAGGACCATAAGCTACATTGCATTTTCAAATCCATAATCAAAACAAAGGGCCAAGAATGATGATAAATTGACACGAGACAAGAAGCAAAAGTAATGATGCCCTAGGATGGCCCTTCTCTATATGGTTGTGCAAGAGAAGATGGGATTGAGCCATGGATGTTTTTATCGAAGGTATGCTTATGTATTAATACAAAATCTAGGCGAGAGTTTATTGAGCTGAGTTTATTGAGCTCATTCTTTTAGTTTCACAAGATTGATAGGATGTGGTATACTTTTATATAAAATTTTTTGAAATTTGAATTAAAAAATGTAAATCCAGGTGAAACTTTATTGTTTTCATATTTTTCATAAAGTTTTCAAATCTTGGCGAGCCTTTCAAATGTTTATTTTCTTAGGGCATACAAACTTTTGACACCAATTCATATATCAAGGGAGACTTGTTAGGAGTAGCATGAAGAGCGACTCTCACAAATTCACAAGAATACATAGGGAAGTTATATTTCAAGGTCGTACATTTTTTGGCCTTCTTGGAGTGGTTTGATGTCCCCTAAACCATCCTTATGCATTAAATTTAGTGTCTATGAATTGTGATGGTTCTAGGTTCAATGAACCTTGAGGGGAACAATCACAATGAATGAGAGAGTGACAAAGCATTTGGTGGTTTGAATATGTTGAACACCAAGCAAGAAACCTTCATGGAAAGGAAAGCATGTGAAATTTTAAAAATAGTTGCTTTGGTTTTGTGTTGCTATTCTTAAGCTAAGTTTGAAACTAAATCTTTATATAACAAAAGTCTCTTTCATGATTAAAGAAATTGAAATGGGTGTATTTTTTTCAATTTTCTTTGACTCATGCTTTTGGATGTCAAGATTTGGGTTTGCAAGCCTAAAAATTGGGATTTACAAGCATTGTCACGCACTCATTCACTCCTAAGCATTTTAAAATTCTTGGAAAAAGCAAGCAAGAGCCTATAAATGTGGTTTATGAGGTCTCTGCTTTAATGCCACATGGATGTAACTTTTTAACTTTTTTGAACCATTCGGAGGACAAGATTTGGGGTTTATAGGCCTAGAAATGAGGGCTTGCAAGCTTAGATTTTTGGTTAGAAATTTTCATGATTGGATGTTTGATCCCTAGGTTGGATGCTATCTAATAAACCCCATTTTTAAGCACGAAGTATTTAAAATGCTTAGGAAAAGTAGGCAAAACTACTTAAAAATAACATTTTTAAGGTTTGAACTGTGATGCCAATATGGGTATAACTTTTTAAAATGTTTTGAATCATGCTTTTGGAGGCCAAGCCTAGAAATCAGGGTTCATAGGCCTATGCTTAGCTAGAAATATTCATGATTGGATGCTTGATCCCAAGGCTAGATGCTACCTGAGAGATTGCATTTTTAGGCACTTTTTCTTGCTTTTCTAAGTGCCTGAAAATAGGGTATTTGAGGTCTAAGTTGTGATGCCAACATGAGTGTAATTTTTTTCATTTTTTGAAGCATGATTTTGGAGGCTATGATTTGGGGTTTGCAAGCATTGAAATTGGGGTTTGCATGCCTAGATTTGTCTAGAAATTTATATGATTGGATGCTTGATACCAAGGTTGGATGCTATCTCATTTTTAGGCACTTTTTCTTGCTTCTGCTAAGCATTTTGAAATGCTTAGAAAGGGCAAGAAAAAGTGCCTAAATACAGGGTTTTTGAGGTCTAAGTTGTGATTTCAACATGTGTGTAATATTTTTAATTTTTTAAATCATGATTTTGGAGGCTAGGACTTGGGGTTTGCAAGCCTAGATTTGTTGGGAATCTACATGGTTGGATATTTGATTCCAAGGTTAAAGGCTATCTAAGAAACCCCATATTTAGGCACTTTTCCTTGCTTTGCTAAGCACTTTAAAACACTTAGCAAATAAAAGCACCTAAAATTGATGTTTCTTAGGTTTGAGCTATGATGGCAACATGGGTGCAATTTTTTCAGCTTTTTTGAATCATGCTTTTTTAGAGGCCACGATTTGACAAAATTGGGTTCATAGGCTTATATTTGGCTAGAAATTTACATGATTAAATGTTTTACCCCTTTGTTAGATGCCATCTCAAAAACCCCACTTTTAGGCACTTGAGCCTGAGTTTTCTTAGCTATTTAGAATGCTTACCAAAAGTGCCTAAAAATGCTATTTTTCAGGCTTGAGTTGTGATGCCAACATGGGTGTAATTTTTTTAACTTTTTGAATCATGATTTTGGAGGCTTGGATTTGGGGTTTACTAGCATAGAAATTGGGGTTTTTAGAGCTTCCTTTGGCCACAAATTTTCCATGATTGAATGTTTGATCCCAAGGCTAGATGCTTTATGAGAAAACCCATTTTTTGAAGCGCTTTTGCTTGCTTTTAATATGTGGTTTAAAACACTTAGCAAAATTAGGAAATAGTGTTAAGAAATAGGGGTTTTGAGGTCTATGTTATTATGTCAACATGAATATATTTTTTGAACGTTTTTGGAGGCCAAAAGTTGGGATTTGTAGGCCTAGAAATTGGGGTTTACCACCTAGATTTGTCTAAAATTTTCATGAATGGATGTTTGATTAAGGTTGTATGCTATATCTTGGCTCAGATCTGAGAAGTGAGGACAAATAAAGGGAGGGAAAGTGGAGAGGAAGAGAGGCCAGGGCTATTGGAAGGGTAGATGAAGAGAGCCGAGGGGTGAGGGAAGAGAGGCACAAGGGGGCTATATGGAGGTGAGGAAGAGATGCGAGGGGCAAGGGAGTAGAGGAGGTGGAACTACTTAGAGGCAAGGACCTCACTGCCACTGTATGAAAGCTTGTCTTAGATCATGCCCACCACATCTCACCTCAGGTTCTCAAATTTTCAACTTTTCATGATTGATATAGGTCTTTAGTGCAAACAATGATCCTAGTATTGAAGGATTTAAAGTGGCCCATGAAGGTTGGACCAATTGATTAAAAACTTACCACTCTCATGCAACCTTGCTAAGCAACAACATAATTAAAATGTAATTTAATCATGATGTTAGATACCAGCACCTAACTTAATTTCAAGACTTAGTTTTGTGGACTTATGTTTAGGAAACTGGGTTGATTGTTGGATAACCTCTACTCCTCTTTTATCTAGCTCATCTATAGAATGCAACCCAAAAATACCTTTAATTGAACATTTTTTATTAGATTGGATTCTTTCCTTTACATCATGTGGAGAATTTCATTTCAGATTTATCTCAATGGATTTATTGAACCATTTTATAGATCTACCAGCAACAAGACATTGGTATTACGGACATCACCATTACACAAGCATTTGTGGACTTAGAAGTTGGAGATAAAGGCTTCAAATTGGGTGGTCAACAATATTAACATTTTAAAGTGACTACCTGGAAGAGAACATCAATTGTGAATAATGCTCAAGAGGTGAATATACTTGCTATGTTGCAAAGCCTACCACTCTAATTCTTCACATGTTGCCTTCTCAAGTGCAAGGTCACTTCCAATGGTACAAGAGCTCCCAGTGAGATATGATGGATTTGCTTTGTATGATCTACTATCGATAACCCCATGTCTCCTATGAAAGGAATGCATTGGAAGTGTCATGTCCATGCTTGAACGAAATATACCACAATCATATGCATGATCCAACTGGGGATCTTAATTTTAAAAATCAAATAAGTAAGGACGTAGTCTCAATGTGTGTTGAGATAGTTTCATATTCTTCTTGTTAGAGCATTAAATTGCCATTGCCAAGAGACATATTGATGGATATGTTACTTGTTAATGAGGGTATTGATGATTTGAATGAGTTAAGGTTTAATGAAGTGCTTGAAACACTTACCCCACTATGCAAGTGTAGATGCCTTCAATGTTATCTCGATTGTGCAAGAAAGGATTATTCCATAGGTGTGGTGGCCTTGATGCAATTCTATCATTGAAGAAAAGATGTACATATCATGTATTGCAAAGCATCTTATTTCCTAGCCAATGTCAAGATAATAGTCAACATCATATTTTTAAGATGTCCACAATTAGTCCTACCATCTATGAAGCATTGAAATCCTTTTATTATATTAAAAAAGTAATAATTTATTCCATTTATTGTATCCAAAAAGTAATAATTTGATAAGACTTGATGGTGATAAGAAGGATACATTAAAATGAACATGATGAGGAAAAGAATAAAGATATAAGTGAAGGGACCATTCTCACAACCTTTTGGAGAAATTGTGCCATGTCTAAACTCACTCATACATGCATTTTCTAAAATAAGCTAGTGCACAGCTCTCTAGGCCTCTAATAAGACTAAGCATCATTTATAACTAAAATTAAATAATAAAATAGTTCATTTATAGCCATGTAGCAAAGAGAAAAATGATAAAGCCCTTGAACCATGTAGCTTTACAAGCTCAAACCATAATCATTGTTTGACATAGATGCTTTTTACACTGTACAAATGATAAACTATCTCATTTAATTCAATCTCTTCTCAAGATTTGAGTTTACAATAATTGGTAACAATTGGCCTTGATCATTATAATTGAAAAATAGCCCCCTCACATTTATAGGGGGGATTAGATCCTAATGGAACTTAGGGAATGCCTCATAATAATCCTCAAGGGTGAGTACCTCATAATAATCCTCATGGTTACACTTTCAATCATGCAAGAAAATTATTGAAGGATTAATTTGCTTAAAGATTTAAGGCTATCCCTCTTAGATAATGCAAAAATAGAGAAAATTGTCATATACAACTCTCTCGAGTCAAAATGTAAATTTATTGGGTCATTTGAATCGGGATATCTAATGATAAAAGGAGATCAATTCTATGAATTATAGGCATTTTACATTAACCTTTATGGCCTTCCACAATTCATGTACAACATTCTAATCAACTACTTATGCATGGATGGATTTGTTCTTGTCAGAGGATTGAGGGAAGAGCGAGGGGAGTGCATAAGGGATGACTAATTGTACACTATTTTGTATGTTGATGAAACTAATATGTATATACATACATACATACATATCTATATATAAACACATACATATATACATACATACACACATACATACATACACACACATACATACATACATACATGCATTTATACATACATACATACATGCATACAAACATACATTCATACATACATACATACATACATGCATACGTATGTATGTACATACGTACATACATACATACATACATGCATGCATGCATGCATGCATACATACACACATACATACATGCATGCATACATACATACATACCTGCATACATACATACAGACTTACACACACACACACACACACACACACAAAACACACACACAGACTATGCTTATATGGATGGAAGGGCCTCATGCTGAGGACTTGCCTCCTTAAAAACCTACATAGTCATTGTTGAACTGTTTTAATGCATCTATAACATCTTTTGTCGTAGCATACATGTGACAGTTGAACATCATAAAACCAATTCTCTTGAGCTAATATAGATGCTTCAAAGGAGGGTATTATGATTGCTTCATGTGTGTCATAATTGACTAGCTTCTTGTAACCTTTGGCATCCTACTAGGTTTCTTTATAATGTTATTGTATATTGACTTTCAATCATTTTTTATAGTACTTTCGTTTGGAGTTTAATCCCCCTCATTTCTCTCTAGTCAAATTTGAACCAAAATCAGTATTTCATGCAATTATAGGGTGATCACAAATAGTGGATCAAAAGCAAACTTACAACATTCCCATAGAATATAGACCACTCAAAATTCCATGGTTTCTATAAGAGTTGCTATCATGTGATTTGATAGCATGTTAGAGGACAGGGGAAGAGAGAGTTGAGCGCACAAAAGATGACTAATTGTACTCTATGTCGATTGCACCAAAGGTGACTAATTGTACACTATGTTCCATTGCCATGAAACTAAATATATATAAGTGTTCATGCCCTAGGGCTAGGGTTAGGGTTTATCCCTATGCATTATGTCAATGGTGTAATTTATATGATTCTCAATAGTTGTCATGGGTGCATTGTTGATGCCACAAGAAATTTACCACATATTCTATGTTTCCATCTCTTTATAAAAAATGCTTATTTATTGTGTTTTTTAAGCTTAGGCAGCCTACTTGAAACTTAAAGGTCATGGAATTTAGATGTGCTAAGCAGTAAGCGAGCTTACATTACAAAATGGACTTATACACTCATTCAAATTGATATAATTGATTGATCTAGAGGTTTAAATTTAATGGATTCTAAACATGGGGTCTAAGTTTCCTCATCATATTTTTTAATGCCAAAAAAAGAATTTGATTCATGCTTATATAGCTAGAAAGGAATGCTTCATCCTACCCTTAGATTCAAGTTAACTCACTATGTAGACCTAAGCTAGAAATAGCTCATTGGTCCCCCAGGTTTGCCTCATCAACATAATCAAACTATTGTATTTTGTATATAATGTATGATTAAACTCATAGACAGTGGGTGATAGAAGAAATATGTCTAGTGTGCATAGGATATGATAAGGTAGGTCAAACTTGCATTAGGAAATGAGAACTTGTAGTGGGTGATCTTTGCAATAAAGTCAATTGACCCTAGGATGTAGTCAACCTCACTATAACCTACATTATAAGGTTTGATATGCCATATTCCCTGAACCTTTTCCAAGTTTAGTTCAATTGATGTCACTTGGCTCATAATATATATATAGTGGAAGATAGACATTCTAATCCCATCCTACTTCTATCGAAGCACACTAGGTGTAGATGTTTCAACCAAGTATGGATTCATCAATCCACATAGGTTTTCCATAATAAAGGTATACACAAGGATATCAACTATTTCTCCATTTAGGATTTATCATTCTGTCCATGTGATCTTAGTGGTTCTTGGGTTTGTTGTTGTTAATGCCTAGTTATTGGATGTGTAGAGTTGGTAGCCCAATATCAAAATTTACCTTCATGCTGAGGGTCTTTCATTACTCTTTTGTCTAGGTTTTTAGTTCCATTCTTACTCTAATTTATCATAGCTTAGTCTTTTCATTTCTCTTTCGTTCAAGTATTTAGTTTTATTATTACTGTAATTTAACCTATCATTCTAAGTTTGAGTTGTCACATCATTCACACGTTGTACTTAATGGCCTTGTTGGTTGATTTATTTTTGTTTTTATGCTTATCATTTTCTTCTTAGTTACTTGGTTTTCAATATTTGTGCTTGTATGTGGTCTTGTCTTTGGGCTTCTTGCCTTGTCTTGGATTTGTGTCTACTTGGGACAACATTTCCTATAGTGTGGCTATCTTTAGATCTTAAGAACCAAGGATTTTGAAGGGTACATCTATGATGAATAAAAGGTGTAAAAAATACCTCTTTCTAAGGTACTCATAATTTGCTCTCCCATATGTAATGATTATATAGTGAATAAATTTTATCTTAGGTTCTTGCGATTTAAGTATCAATAGAACCATTTGTTTATCATTGGCTCACATTTACATAGGCACATTTTGAATAATCTCGTGTATTAATAAAACCATATATTGGTCATTGAGTCACATTTACCTGGGCATATGTACATGGGCTATGGATGCATAGGTTAATCAAGACTTGGTTGGTAGATTGAGACTTAGTAACATATACTCCTATGAGACAAAGAACCAGTCCATCGAAGAATTCTAGTGTAGGTGGTGGGCATGAGAGAATTACCATAAGCACAAAGTAGGCTCATCTCACATACCACAAGCACAAAGTAGTCTCATCTTACACATCCAAATGCCAAAGATAATCTTAGTCCTTGATTTCTCATAAGCTAGTTGGAAGTCAATAATGACATCATATAGCTAGAGTGCTAATTTATAAAGTGGCATCTTTAGACTGATTAGTCTATGAAAAGGTAGTTATAGACTAGTCTATAAAATGGAAGTTATAGATTCGTTTAAAATGGCCATTATAGACTAATGAAAAGGTAGCAAACAACTTCCACCACCACATGTTATGCATGTGACAGACCACCAAAAAATCCTACTTTGATACCATGTAGGATGCACATTGGATACCATGTCATAAAAAATCATACCGAGTGCGGATCCTTAGATCCTACCCCCTAGCCATGCATAATGCTCTAGAGTCCCCCAACAAGCCTTGGGAGGGGATAACTCTAGAGGGCTTAAGGGGTATTATATTCAAGGTTCTCATGAGGGTACACATGCTTATTGGATGGAACCCCCTTTATACATGTGTCGATAGCATGTGGCCTTTCTCGATTTTGGTTTTGTATTCCATGGACCACTCCACATGCATCATGAGGGGTGAAGGACACCAACTCCAACCTCCCTCAAACATTATCCCCCTTAAACAAACAAAAAAGAAAGCATTTCAAAAACATAATCTCTCTCTCTCTCTCTCTCTCCCCTCCCCCTTATACCTTCCAAAATCTAAAGAAGAAACAAACTTTTAAATAGTTATCATAGTTCACAATATCATTGTAGAAGAGAAGAAAGGCTATGGGGGCTAAAAGTAGATCAACATGGCAAAGAAGTACTAGCACGTAATTGATGCATTCCATTAGGAGGTGCCTTCTTGAATAGGCAAGTGTAAGACCAACATCATCTCCACGAGTACACATATCACTATCTTATTGTTGTAATCTGCATCTTCCAATCATATATTTTCCTACTCTATACAACTCTTCTACCATTCACTACCACTCTAGTGCTTCATAGCACCCCTTGGTGCTAACATGGCTATTGCAAGGTGGTCGGTTGTGGATTACAAATTTAATCTTCACTCTTCTTTTCTCTCCCTACGTGTTTAGGCCACCTTGGCCTTGTAGCTATTTTGGCTCTTCACCTTGATTGCATCATATGACCTCAAAGGGTGATAACTACACTTTTGGTAGAGACAAAGGGGTGAAAAAATACAATAACTTTCAGAAGAATATTCTTTTAAATTTGATTGGAACTTTCTTGGGTAGTGTTTATTTTCATGGATGATCTTTCCACAAAATGTGCATTTCAACTTTTGTTTGTGCATTCATTTTTGGTGTGCCTAAGCTTCCCACAATGGTAAGACCTTGGTGGTGGTGATGAGTCATTCTTTCCTCCTTTGACATAGAATACTTAATCTTGTGATGTGGGGAGGAATTTGTCATTTACATTTGATTCACATCCAAAAATTTTGTTGAGTTCCTCTTAGGCTAGTTTTTCATCTTTGATCCTTGTAATGTGATTTATAACCTCATCTCCTAGACCTTGGGCTATTATGCCAAGTGCCTTGTGATTATTCATTGTGCTTGGTGTTCTCTCACTAGCTCCCCTCGACTCAACTAGCTTCCATCTAATTAAGATCTTAGATAAGCTGACCAAATGGGAGTGAAGACAGGGTTAGCAAGGACACCAAGATGATATGTACTCAAGGCATTGGCTGTACTTGAAAGGATTTAAAAAAGGCCAATCAAAGAGGAGGGAAAATGACCAAAAATTGGTACACTAGGGTGGAACTAGCAAGATTCTACTAAAGTTGTAAGATCGTCAAACATTGATATCCAAGCTCTAAAAACACAAAAATATCTCCCGTTAAAAATTTCTCATAAGTTTTTGGAATGGCTAGAACATTGAGTATTAGCATGCTACAATTCATTCAAGCCTTCTAATAAAAAACTTTGGCGACTATGTAAAAATTAAAGAGGTAAGAGAGAACTTTTGATCATGTAAGAAAACAAAAGTTCTAGCATGAAACCAACATTCTCAATATAGTCTATATTCTCTCTACCTCTCTTGGCGGAGATCTTAATTTAACTTTCCATCAAGAAATGGAAGCCTGGTTAACCATCTTAAATCGCGCCCTTTAATTTCCAAAAAAGTAATGGAAACTATCCGGCAAATCTCTTGCCATTCTTATTTAAGAATCATTAAGAAAAATATTTAAAACTATGAAGGTAGTATTGATGGATACAAACATGAGAGTTGATTGCATTTTCTGTACAAGAAATTACGAAGTGCTAAAAGGTGGAGGGGTTTGCTTTTACCTGCCATACATGGGTACTATCTCATTGCTGTTGATTGTAGAACAGCAGAAAGAAGAACGACGACATACCTGCCAACCAGGGGAATGAGGCGGCCAGAGGTCACATGGACGTTCGTTGAAGGACAGGAAACGATCTACAGCCTTGTCGTTTTTTTATTCAATCTGCCCACCAAGGAAAATTTCAATCCTCCCAGACGATTATGCTGGCGACCTCGTCCATGGCTTTTATCATCCTTGATAGTCATTTCTCCGTTCTCTTTCTCATTCCTCTCATGAGTATCATCCTCAGTTCTGGATCGATCAACGGCAGCAAGCACTTTCTTCATACATGTATCAGGGTCACTCCTGTGGCTTATCAAGAGCTCAGCCATTGCAGCCGGAGAAATCTTCGCTCCTGCTTTCATTGCCTCTTTCAATTGTGAATACAGTCTATGATCCTCAATGCCCAGGTAATTGGTTGCCAGCTTTTTGAACGCTGGGAAGGTGCAATAGGAGAGCAAAATGTGCATGTCCATCCTCCCGGACCTCAGCAACGCAGGGTCCAATCTATCTTTATTGTTGGTGGTAAAGATGAAGATTCTCTCCTCTCCACAGCACGACCAAAGGCCGTCTGTGAAATTCAGCAAGCCAGATAGAGTTAATTGGCTCCTTGGATTGTCAGGGTTGCTTTCAGCGTTGTGGTCATTTGCTTCATTTCTCTCGTCAACATTGCCCTTTGCTTTGGCATTGCGGTCTGAGAGATCAACAGAGCAATCGATGTCTTCGATTACAATGATGGACTTTCTGGTGGTTTGCATAAGAAGCGTCTTGAGTTCGAAGTTGTCCAATACTTTTGTGAGCTCCAGATCGTAGATGTTATAATGTAAGAAGTTGGCGATGGCAGCAATCATGCTGGACTTACCCGTTCCAGGTGGACCATAGAGCAGATAGCCACGCTTCCAAGCTCGGCCAATTCGGTGATAGAAATGCTCTCCATTGGAGAATGCTGTGAGGTCCGACTGGATGCGATCCGCTAAATCATCCTCCAGTGCCAGCGTGTCAAATGTAGAAGGATGAGTGAAGGGCACCTGTTCCCAATCTCCATACTTATTGCTACACAAGTACTGCTGCGAATCGAGGCGTTCGATTTCTGCAGCGCACGTGGAGATGTGCTCAAAGTAATCGGAGAGCAGACTGGGCCGATCGGTCTTTGAAATTTGGAGCGAGAAGCTCCTCTGTTCATCACGGTTCCTGTCGTCCTGCGTGCAACTGTGAGTCCACCACATTGTGGAACCACGAAAGCTATCCTCTAAGGTGTGGTTGACAGGAAGGCGAAACGAGAGGCTACTGGTCTCATCAGAGCGACAAACGGTGAGGCGGTCGGAGCCATGGTGGGTGATGAGGGATCCGAGGTAGACACCAAGTTGGCGGTAGAAGACATTGTGATGGGCAGAAGGGATTTTCTCAGGGACATCCAAGTAAGAAAATGGGTCGGCAGTCTTGAAGAGGCGTTCCCAGAGATAATGCAGAGCTTGATCGAGGCACTGTCTGAGTGGTGGAGGGAGGAGGGCTTGGACGAAGGCAAAGAGACCCATGAGGGAGCACAGCTTGGTCACCAAATCCATTGTCGGAAGAAGGGAAAGCTCCCTCAATTAGTGCGGAAAGCATCTTTTGCATGCATGCTTGCTTCCCCTCCAAGCCTCTTTTGTTTGGTCAAAAAGTGGAGGGCAAGTG
Source organism: Dipteris shenzhenensis (assembly GCF_047967505.1). Classification (NCBI taxonomy): domain Eukaryota; kingdom Viridiplantae; phylum Streptophyta; class Polypodiopsida; order Gleicheniales; family Dipteridaceae; genus Dipteris; species Dipteris shenzhenensis. The sequence continues at coordinate 6,102,439 of NC_141614.1, read as the reverse complement.
GATGGACACAATGTAAGAGCATATTTTCTCTACCACCTCGATGCCTCTTTTTGAGAAGGAAAAAGGAGTGTCCACTTTGCTTGGGACATCCTCCTAGCTTGATTTGACAGGTATGCATATGGAAGCAACACATGTTGCATCGAATACAATTTTTAAATATGGTTTCAATGATGCTAGAATAGCTTGCCAAACTCTATGTTTAGCATCATCTCTAGCAACAATCATGTTAGAATCTGTAGAAAAAAGGGCGGCTAAAAATGGAGGCAGTGTATGTCTAGCATCATCTCTGGCAATCATGTCAGAATCCGTAGAAAAAAAAGCTAGAAATCAAAAGTATTACGTTCTACCAAACCTTGTCAAATTCAAGTAGTAGAGAAATACTTTCTCTACCCTATCTCAGGCCAAGAGTAGAGAATACGTTTTTGTTGACTCTTCCTTCCATCTCATTTCAAAATGACTCTCATGCATGAAAGGTATCGTCCACTTTTTGATCCAAAAGAACTTGCAACCCTTGCCACATCAAGTGCTCCTAAATCCAAGAATCTATAATTCATTTTTGCTCTCCCCTTTGTAGCCTCTTGGTACTATCAATAATGTGATAAAAATTGCTAATACCCCAAAGGTCTATTGCCAAATGTGAAGGAAATGGCATCTTGCCTTGCATATGGCAAACCCAAACCTATAACATTGCCTTTGTAAGGGCCACCTCTGCATACAAAACATCCAAAATTCTAATACTAATAGAATGGGTTCTCAAATGAGCCTCAAAAGCCATCAAAAACATAGGAAAGTGATCCGAGGTTGAAACCTTTGGGAAAATGCAAACAAAGACAACTCTAACTAATTGCCAATCATCAACATAGAATATGTCAATTTGTGCATGGATGGGCATCTAAAATCTTCTATTTGATCACAAAATTAGGAGCAAGGCGGAGAGTGTGAAAATCATCATCAATCCAAGAACCTCTATCGCTAATCAAAAAAGAAAAGCATCCCAAATTGCTCACTCAAAGGAGTAGATACTACCTACCCTTCCCCCTTTATTACTTGAAGGCAACTCCACCATGTTTGAGTCACCTCCAATAATCCATGAATCTACAATTATGGTCCAAGAAATAGTTCCTTCCACAAAAGGATACATTTTCCTCTATTATTGATGGTGTGAAGGTTGACAAGGCCAATCTTACATCTATCAATATGAAGTAAAATCCACTATGGTCAAGAGGATGTGATAATGCCATGTCAAACCACAACGTATAGAAATAAATCTAAAACTAAAAATTCATGTCCCTCCCTTAGTGCCCAAGGAAGGAGACCAAAAAGTGTGACCAAAAAGCAATTTAACGTGACTTTGCACATTCTTTATCATCTAACTTACATTCGTGAGCTTGCAGGACTAATGTCAGATTTGTAGGATCTTTGGGTGCTTTGCTAAGGTTTTTCCAAGGAGGAAAAAAAGGCCCAAGAATCCCTCTAGTATAGCCCCTTCTTTGTGTTCCTTTGGCACCACTTGCATGTCGGGCACCTATTGCCCCTCATTGGATTGTTGTTAGAAATGGCATAACCCCACCAATTTTTGTAAACCAAGAGGTCCATTCTCTTGACCATGACCCTCTCCTCCCCTTCACTACTCCAAGATACTCCAAGATATCCACTTCACAAGTGTTTTGTGTTTTTGCCATCGGATCGACTAAGGTTTCCTAGTCTACTTCCTCCTATCAATGAGGATTATTAGCTAGAATGTTTAGGGCCTTGGTGGTGTTCCTCATAGTTTCCAAAGGCACCTAACTTGTAATCAACTTCATTGGGGTGTCATAGGGGGTCTCATTAGTATTCTTTTTATTTAACCTTGACTATTCATTAAAAAAGAGAGCCATTTGGACACTGGATCATAATATGGTCATTGAATAAGTTAGGGTGAGTGATGATGACCCTAACTCTAAGGGACCCATCAAACCTAATAGCTTCTATGAAAGAGGGTAAAGTAGGAAGAGGGGGTATATTTGTGACCAGACCAAAGGAATCCCTAATCATGGGGAGGAGTCATTGGTAGACTTGAGGCAAAGTAAGAAACCTGATAAACACCTATTCTCCTCCATTGGCTTGAATCCTAGTGAAAAGGGTGAGAGGAAAGTCCTCCTAGAACCAAGTGCCTCGAGTAATGTATTTGTGACTCAAATAGAATCAACAAGCACCTATAAAAAACCTTGCTCCAATAAATGAACATTTGATAGCAAGGGGTGAGATCTAAAGGCAAGGCTGCAAGCATCTAGTCCCTAGCCTATATCTTGGTGGGGTGGGACCCATGGTTTTTGGTGGAGCTCTTGAAATACACATACTTCTAAAGTTGTACAGATCATCTTCAGAAAAAGTATAAGTTTTCATGAATGATAAAAGGGCATGAGGATTGATTGAATGCAAAGCAATTCTCCAATCAAAGATCAAAGGATGATCCAAGTAGGATTAGGATTTGTCTATCACACTAGGTAGAAAAACTAGGAGAAAGTAGGAGGGGGAGGACACAATAGAGAGTACGGGGGGAGGGACATGGTTAGCAAGAGAGGGGAGTGAAGGGGAGTTAGGGGAGGGGTAGTAGATGGGGAGAGAGAGGAGTGATAGTAGCATGGGGAGGGAGAGGAGAGATCATTGCATGGGGAGGGAGAGGAGCGATCATAGCATGGGGAGGGAGAGTAGCATGGGGAGGGAGAGGAGCGATCATAGCATGGGGAGGAAAGGAGGGAGGTAGAAGGGCAAAGGAAGGGTTGGAGGAAGTAGCGAGGAGGGAGGTAGCAGCATGGGGTAGGGAGGGTGGGAGGTAGAAAGGGGAGGGGAGGGGTGGAGAGAAGGAAATAGTAGCAAGGAGGAAGGGGTGTGGGGAGGCAACCTATAGGGAGGGAGCAAGAGGGACAATGATAGCCGTGGGGAGGTAGGGGAAAGGTAGGATAGCAGTTGGGAGGGAGAGATGGGGAAGGGAGGGATGGGGGTGAGCAGTAGAGGGGGAGGGAGGGAGGGAGGGATGTGTTGGAAGATCAAGCAAAAGGGAGAGGGAGACGAATGGAAAGGGAGTGTGGGCAAGTAAGCAACAAGAGGGGATGGAGGACAATAGTGGGGGGAGGAGATTCAGTGAGAGGGAGGGGGCTAGGGGAGGAGGGGTTATGGGGAGGATTTGTAGCTCAAGGAAAAAGTTGAGGCTAATTAGCTTGTTGCAATATTGAATGTCTTTGTATCATTGTCTTCAACCTTGAATGCCTCTCCAAATATGCTTCGCTAGATAGCACATTGCAAGCGTATGTGGAGTGTTGTCCATTAATGGTCTCAAATTACATTGAAGGAAGAATTACCTCATTGCCTCGAGAGTCCTTGTAATCTTCATTAAAATCTCATCTTATACAATTTTTTCTTTGGCAACTTTGGATTAATATCAATATACATTTCTTTGATACTAAAGGATAAGCTTGGTTTTCCTTTAACAAGAACCTTGCTCTTTTATTCCATTTGATATGAATCCCAAAACACATAATGATTTGGTGCATACTCTTTGCCTCTATGAGACAACTTTATATGCATAACAAATGCACTCAAACAAGACCTATAGTTTGCAATCCTCCAATGTGTCTTGTTTAATGGAAATTTTTTAAGATAATATATAAATGAAACTATTTAGAAATGAACATGTAAGTAAATTTACTTTAGGTCTTTTTTTATAGGTTTTATAGGACCCTTTCCAGTTATTTAAATGAAACCATTTGTATGAGTAAATGCACTTGTTTTATAGAAAAATTTTAAGATATATGAATGAAACCATTTATCTAAAGAAATGAAGGCAAATAAATATACATACAAGATTTTCAACTAATAAAGATGAGCAAAAGGAACTGAGAACAGATTGAAAAGCAAATCATACATCAGGCATAGACTGAGGGTCTTTGTACTTGGTTTTGAAGTCTCTGATCAACCCTCTTTCTTTTGAAAAAATAACTTTACATATACTGTAATTATATTAAAAATTATGTCAAAGATCATTGATCACCTTATAGCCATTATGCACACCAATTATGGATCACGTTTTTGTCACCATGAGCAAGAATAAACTATGTGATGGAGCCCCAAGAGCTCAACTAGGGATTGTGTTGCCATAGCCCTTGGCCAAGCCCTAGGGAATCTCTATTAAGGACAATCTTCCCCTAAATAAGATGCCCTTTTAGTATCATTGATTCTTCTCTTGTTGAAATTATTAATAACTACGAAGTATATATGTTCAAACTATTGATATACAATGATGTTTGGCAAAACATTTTGTCCATGTGTAGCATGATAAGTTCAAGCTCTTATGAAACAAAGACACTTTTTAAATATGTGGAATTTTGACAGTGTAACACAATAAATGTCTTTGTTCATATCACACCGATTGTTTTGACTAAAAACATGACCATGTTTGGAGTCATATTGACCAAGTTATGGCCAAAATAAAAGAAGTTGTCCAAGCACCCAAGCACGGTTAGGGGCTGCTGCACTGAATGGTTGAAGCACTGCTATCCAAAATTATGTTGGGTTTGATCCCAATAACTCTTACATAACCAAACCCAAATAAACAAAGTGTGGAATTGAACCGTACAAGCCTATTTGAAGAAGTAGTTAAAAAACGAGACAGCCAGCTGCACTAAATGGTCGAAGCACTGCTATCCGGAATTCTGTTGGGTTTGATCCTTATAACTCTGATGTTGCAACCGTTGGCCGTGCTTGGGAGGGCTTGGACAACCAATCTCATTTTGGCCATAACTTGGTCAATATGACTCCAAATATGGTCATGTTTGTTGTCAAAACAATCGATGTGATATGAACAAATCCATTTCTTGTGTTAGAGTGTCAAAAGCCTACATAATTAAAGATTTTTTGTTTAACTTTTCTATTGAACACTTATAGTTGGAAGTTTTTAAAAACTAGAACTAGGATTGGCATAAAGGTTAGCTTCTTATCCATAGAGACCTCAAAGAGTCTCTTTATAATTGTCTTGTGAAATGGTTTAGAGAGCCCAAAGAGCTAGGAGGGGCTAGGACACCTTCTTGACATAAAGGCATTGATTGGCCTTAAGAGACCCAAATAGTATCTTTGTGATTTTCTTGTGACATGGTTTGAGGATTACATATATTGTCATCAACACTTGTGATTAAAGAGACATGAAAGGTCTTCAAGATTAAGATCTATTACATTATTGGCATGTGTGCCTTGGTTGTAGTGCTTGCATGGAATGCTTGCCTTCAAATATGCGATGCTTTTTATGCATGACCAAAAAGATGCTTTGAAGGCATGATTATAATCATTGCATTAGTTTGAAGATCGATGATTTGAAGGTTTTTTTTAAATGTAGTTTTGAAATGATTAACTTTAAAGAAAAAATGCATCCCTCCTATCATTGCATTGCTTTGAAGATGTGCATGCATCCAATGAGTCAAATGCTTCCAGTCCTCACTACATTGCTTTGAAAATTAATGCATGTTTAGAATACATTGAATATGCAACCACACAAGAATCTGTCATTTGAAATCCTAATCCTCTTGTCTTGAGCTCTCACACTCCTCTAAATCCATGTCCTAGAACCTTGCTAACTAACCTTACTTCTCAAGTGATTACGGATTGAGGGTTGTGTTATAAGTGTTGCTCAACATGTGTGAGTCTTATATCATGTGAAGTCCCCCAAGAGTTTTGTTATATAATATTCTAAAAAATGACCCAAAAAATCAAGTCCCCTGAGCTCAGCCAAGAAAAGCTCGCAAAAAAATGAAAAAGCTCACAAAAAATAAACACCCCTCCACCTCCCCCCCCCTTCAAATTTATTTAAATAATTTAAAAAAAAAAAGAAAGAAAAAATCCCTAACCCTAACTTAACCCAACCTTTAACCCTAGTTTAACCAAGCCCTAGCTTAACCCAACCACTAATCCTAGTCAGATTGGTTAGGTTAGGTTAGGATATGTTAGACTAAGGTTAGTTTAGCTAATTAATCAGCTAGGTTAGGCTAACTGCACATAGTTAAAGTACCTGGGCAAGATGAAATGCTTAATTACCAAATGTGACCCATGCCCCAATGATAAGTACCTCACAACTTGGTTCATTGCAGTCCTAAGAAAGAAAATCCACAAAGAAATGAAAAAGATTAGCAGTTATGAAACATTCAGTGCTGCTGGTGCGGTAACCATTCACATCGAAGATGTCATGACAGACACACGAGCAAATGAAAAAGGAAAGAGCAAAGCAGAGAGATGGAAGAGAGAGGAGGGGGCAGCAGGGAAAGTAGAGGGGAGGAGACAGAGGAGGGAGCAAGGGGAGGAGAAGGAGGAACGAATGAAGAAGTGGAAGGAGGGCAGGAGAGGTGGGAGAAGAGGAGGCAAAATGGCAGGGGGGGCACTCTGGCGGGAGGGCTGAAGGGTGGGAGGAGGTGCGAGGTGGCAAGGAGGGGATTGGAAGGCAAGGAGGCAGAAGGGGGGGGGAGCGAGGGCGGGGGAGCAGCAAGGGGAGTCGAGCGGGAAAGGCAACGGGCGGGGTGCGAAGATGGAGCGGGGGAGAAGGCAGGGCGGGGGGTGGAGGTGGAGTGGGGGAGAAGGCAGTAAGGGGAGGCGGGGGAGAAGGCATCAAGGGAGGTGGAGGTGGAGCAAGGGAGGCAAGACGGAGCAAAGAGGGAGGAGGGGTGAGGCAGGGCGAGGACGAGGGTGAGGGTGAGGCAAGGAGGACGAGGGCGAGGGTGAGGCAAGGAGGAAGAGCGGGCAGTAGGCGAAGCAAGCAGGCCGCCGCGGGCAGCCTTCAGGCCACCGTGGGCAGAGGGGGGGAGCTCACCAAGCAGCTCCTCCATTGGTCATCTTGCACTTCCAAAACAATGGAGCTAATGCATCTGACACAGCCATACTTGAATCCCTTTTCTTTTCTTTTCCTTTAGTAAAACTTAACCTATAGGGAGGCCTATTTAAAGGTTATAACCCCGAGATAAGTTTAATCTTATGCTGAACATTCCGATCTAGAGGTAAACCATAAGGCAACTCATCCTAAAACAATAAGAGAACTCCTTTGCAATTTGATCAGCCAACTTGGCCATCTCCTCATCTTGGGTAACATCAGTGCTAGTTGATGGACCATCAATTGACTCTACTGATGCTGTACAAAGAAACAAAAACTCTTCTTGAGCTTTTTGAACTTCCATTATGAAAACCAACGATCCTTGAGGCAAATCCTTTTTCCCTTGTAAGACATTTAGCACATCATTTATCTTGAACTGATAAATGTGCTTTTTCTAATCTATGGCTGGATTCTTCTTAGAATGCTAAGGCTTTCCCAGGGCTATGTTTGCTTGAGTAAGTCTGGTCATTTCAAGGTCCAGCTTCTCCACATAGTCCTGAATCCGAAGTTCTAACTAGGTAAGCCTTTGGTCCCATACTTTAGTTCAACTTCCATCTACCATCTACTATATATGCATAGTCAGATGGAGTTGTCTTTTATCTCAACCTCTTTACAAGCTTTGAGCTAATTACTTTGTGTGTTGACACTGAGTCAAACAGCACAATGACATCATGATTGGCCACTTGCCCTTTCATCTTAATTAACTCCGTATTGCTAAAAGACGTACATCCCGTTGGGATTAGATAGGATATTATCCGGTGCACTGTTTACTAACTTAGCAACAACAAACACACACAATAACATAGGTATCAACCTCTGAGAAAATCCTGCTAGCTAAATCTGCATGTGTTTGGCTCTGGGACTTGCCTCCATCTCCATGTTGCACTTTGAGATCACCATCTCAGCCATCCGATGATCCTTGTTCCGTCAAAAATCTTTCCATTGGTAAGGCAATCCTTCTCTCCTCGCTTTCTCTTTTTGTTCTGGGGTCAAAGAAGATTTTTACCAAGTACAGGCTGCCATTGGAGTTACTTTTCTTTTTATCCCTATGGTGGTACTTGGCTTTGAAGGAGTCTCTACTGGCTTTGCTTGCTTGGCTTGGCCACTAGGCTATAAGACACTCCCTTTACTAACCCACTTCTTCTTAAACCTACTCTTTTTCGAGTACTCATACTGAGTCCCATCCTGCACAAACCCACTTGGATTGTTTCCTTTAGCATCCTCATAGTTCAAAGCTATGGTGATTGCTTCATCTAAAGTGTTCATGTACTTAGCCCAAACTTCCATCTTGATTCTATCATTCAGTCCGAAAATAAAGTCCTTTGGTTGTACCAACTGAGGAAGAGGTTCATAAACATTCATTACACATTCTCTAAATTTAGTAGTATATGCAGCCAATGACAAATTTATTTGATGAAGGTTTCTATACTAATCCCAAGCTCGGGATGCTTCGTCAGGAGGTAAAAATTTATTGAACCCTCCCATGTAGTGGATGCTACACCATCCCTTTGCTATTTAATCCACCATCTATTCGCTGCCTCATTAAACATATGGGTGGCTTTTACGGATTTTTTTCATGTCATTCTTGATTTACAAATGGCAAAAGCCTCTTTCCATTTATGTAACCATGCTTCTATGACATCATAGTTGCGGTCAGTCATCCGACCACTAGAATACTTTTTTGGCTTATAATTGGCAATATTAGGTATCTTAGCCCTCCTAGGCTCGACCGTATGAACACTGGTTCAAGCTCGATTAGAGATGTTCCTTTATCCTCCAGGGATGATCTTGTAGACATACTATGAATGATTTTTCTAAGTTTGGATTGCCCTAAGTTTGCTTGTAGTTGTTGAGCCAGAATATGTTGTAAGGCATCCTCTAATAAAGCAATCCTACCTGAGAGTGTGTGGGTTGTTGGGTGCGACACCTGCTACGTCGGCCGCAGTCCCGATTCCATAAGATCCACCCTTGAAGCCTCTTCTTCAACCTCCAATTGCTATAGCTTTGCCTTTATCCAGAGAGTTTTAGGTTTTACAAGATTTAACCCTATTTGGATTGGTTGAAGTTTTTTAAATTAAAAAAACACTATCTCAAAACTGAAATTTTAAATTGCATGTACCAACTCCAAATTACCTTTCTATACCGGCATAATCCAAATATTCACAATTGATTAAAAACCTCAACCACAAAGCTGTAATATCACACCCAAGGCTAATACTCTTTTCCCCATACTTGGGAAATCCCTACAATCTCAAAAAACTCCAATCCTAAGAGAAAAATGAACTAGCATTATAAGGTGGAAGCAGCCCCAATGTTCTACACAGTGTAGGTGAAACAAACTCCCTATGCAACAACCCTTAACTTAAAATATACATACGTCCTACTTGGCACCTTGTTCAAAGGAATCAAAATCTCTGGCAATGACCACCCCTCCTGAACAGCCTGCAAACATCTATCGAATCTCTATGTGGTCAATCAGGTCATTTCCCATGATGAAGGTGCATGGTGGAGAGGGAGAGAGAGAGAGAGGGTAGGCTAGGGAGAGAGATAATGATACTCAAAGAGAGACATAATGAAATGGAAATGAAATAGCAAGAGCAATGAACAAAATGAAAGCACTCACATGTGGGCCAAAGAGCTTGTAGGTTTGATACTTGATTGATGTGACAAGTGACAAGTACAGCTCTTATATAGAGCACACACACATATGAGTACCAATGCATATGGGATAACTCCCAATGTGACACGTGGCATCCATAGGACACAATAGTAAACTAAAACTAACATTAGAACTCACTAGAACAAGCCAAAACTGACTCAACTTGACTCCATATCCTAACACCCCCCCCATGGAGGAAAGGTGAGTGACTACTGGAATGGAACCAAGAATAGAACATGTCAATGACAGTCATCGAACTTTGCAATGACGGTCTAGAACTAGACATGGCTCCCATGCTAACTCAGAGGCCATTCTCAGAGGCTAGTGAGCATGGTATAGGCTCAGAGGCTCTTCATGCATGGATGCATGACCAACTCAGACGTGACCAATGCACCAACATCCTGGAACTCACATGCCAGGCCTAATACATAGACCTATCAAAGCCATTACATGAGTACATCCCCCTCTTGGCTCTAGGGACTAATGAGAGACTTGGAGCCACACATGACAAATATAAAATCAATACATCATTTTTTGAAGGACTATCCAAGGCTAAGAACCTTTATTGACACGTCAAACATTCATTTTACAGGGGCTAATCAAGGTAGAGAACCTTCATTGTTTATTGAACCCATGGCAACCACCTTTTTCTTAGAAAGTATAACAATATAACCTTCTCATGCATCCTAAACCTTTCTTGCAAAGAAATAATTATAAGCCCATTGGTGAAGACATTATATATTTTGTAGCACTTATGTTAGATATCAATGCTCCACTCTCGTGTAACTATGCGGGAACCAGCTAACTCTACTTGTAAGCCCCCCATATGAGGAGAAGGCATTTGAGTAGCTCAGTTATCTAGTAGGTCTTGGTTTGGACGACTTCAGAGCATTTCCTGGGGTAGCCCACTCTCGGGTTGCAGAGCCCGTTTGGAGCCCTAGATGAGATCCCGGATGGCTCTGGGCAAAACAAAAACCTTAGGTTAGTTGCTCTATTCTATGCCACAGTTCTAACGTGTGGTCGGTGGCCTATTTATCAGCTTGAGATCTAAGCTGGATACTCATAGCTTCCACCACAAACAGAAAAAGAAAAGGGGCAAGAGGACATCCCTGGCGGACTGATCTACTGATCTGAAATCTGTCCCCTCTTACCCCCCCAATAAGCACCTAGCTATGGGCTGATCTGTAAAGAGAGGATACTCCTCTAATCCAAGCATCTGAAAAACCAAAGCGAGAAAGAGTACCCGCCTACTTATCGTAAGCTTTTTCAAAGTCCAAGAGTAGAATGGCCATCCTCTGGTGGCTCTGCATGGCCCATTTTGAGGCCTCCCAAAATGAGAAAATATTATAAAAAATACTTCTGCCATGCACAAACCCTGTTTGTGTGTCATGAATCAAATCTGGAAGAAAAACCTGTAGCCGCATACTGATGGCTTTCGCCAGAATCTTGTAAAAAGTGCCCAATAAAGTGATGGCTCTCCATTGTGACACTATATTCCTATTACCCACCTTTGGGATGAGATGAATGAGACCATTTGTAAGTGAGTCAGGCATCTCACCATAGTCCCACATGCTCTGCAGGGCTGATGTAATGTGATCACCAATCTGCTCCCAAAAAGTAATAAAAAAAGAAGGGCTAAGTCCATCTGAACTTGGGCACTCGCTCTTGTGAAGGGCAAGTAATGGAGTCTTGAATTTTGCATTGGTGAAAGGTGCATCAAGAGAAACATACATCTCATCCTTCACCAATACAGGGATACACTGCCAAATAACCTCTCTGGCATCATCTCTGGCCTGTGTGCCCGGATCTGTAGTAAAAAGGAATGCAAAAAAATATGAAGCTACATGCATGACGGCATCAGGATCTGCTAATTGTAACACCCCATTTGAGTCAACAGGCTGCAAGACAATATCTCTACTATGTCTGGGTCCATGAGTAGAGAAAAAGTGTTTGTTGACCCTGCCACCCATCTGAATCCAAAAGGATTCCCGTGCATGAAAGGCATACTCTGCTCTCTGATCCAACAATATCTGTATATGAGCCCTTGCTGCAAGCAAAGCGCTCCTGAATCCAAGCATCAGTGGGCCTCTTCTGCTCTTCCCTCTAAAGGGATGCTAACTGCTGCCATATACCAATCTCACGTCTCCTCGAATCAGCGACTGTATGATAATAGTCACTAATTCTGAATAAGGCTGCAACTACCTGAGATGGGCGGACAGCTCCACCCTATATGTGAGAAACCCAAATCTGTAAAATATCCTCCGTGAGGCTCTCCTCTATATAAAAGGCATCTGGAATCCTGACACTAGCAGAGTGTCCTCTCCGATGAGGCTCAAGAATCTACAACGCCACTGGAAAATGATCTGAAATGGTAACCCTAGTAGAAATGCATACAAATCTGCCTCTGTCAAGTGCCCAATCATCTACATAAAATCTGTCAATACGTGCATGGATGGGCATGTGTACTCTCCTGTTCGACCAAGAGTACAGGAGTGACTGTGGCATAACATGAAAGGCATCATCAAGCCAAGTGTCCTTGCCACTGCACTAAAAGAGAGAGACATCCTAGGCTGCCCTCTCCAAAGAATGAATTCCATCCTATCTGCCTCCTTTTTTGTCTGATGGCAACTCAACCATGTTGAAATCGCCACCAATGATCCAAGAATCTGCAATGGGGGCCTAAGATAGTAACTCTTTTCAAAAGGAGACTTGCTCCCCTCTGCTGTTGGGGGCATATAGATTGAGAAGACCAATCTTATGCCCTCTAATCAAAATAATGATCCATTGAGCTCTAAGGGGGGGGGATAATACCATGACTAGCAACCAAGGGTAAAACAGGAGAGACCGAAATGCAAGCACCTCCCCTTGTGCCTATAGCAGGCGACCAGAAGGTATGTCTTGAAAGAAGTTTACCAGATTTAGAGAATCACTGGCATCCAACTTGTGTTCCTAGCTAACAAGGATATCAATAGCACCTCCAGTGACACCTGGATGAAGCTGATTAGCTACCTACGGCGATGGTGTGGAACTCCGCCTAGGCCTTGTATGTTCCAGCTAACTATCCTCATCGATAGGAGGATGCTGGGTGGAAAGGCTTACTCAACCTAGTAGAGGAGACCAGTGGCTGAAACACTCCTACTGAGGGCAGGAAACTCAACAGGTGAAAGGATCCCCACACCTACTGAGGGGGAGGCCCTATCAAAAGGAATCCCAATGACCGGGACCCCTAAGGTGGAGGGGACAAACTCCTCCTCATCCATGAAAGTTGCCGAGTCTTGTTAGGTGGTGTGAATGCATTTAAAGTTGAGGTATTTTTGTGTGGAATTTATTAAAGTTCTAAAATTCTAAGTTTATTAAGTTATTCAACTAGAAATCATGCTTTTATGTAAGCACAACTTTGACAAATTCTCCCAATGAGGAACTCTAGAAGGCCTCTAGTCTCTACAACTGAGCTAAAATGAGACCCTCTATAAGTGAATCTGCATAACTCCAGAGTCTCAAATGCCCTACAAAGCTAAGGTAATTGAACAAATATGAAGAGGGAGACAAGAAGAGTGGAGATCAGGAAAGAGAGCACACCATGAATGACTAACTATACACTATATTAGTTAAAAAGAATCAATACACAAACCCTTTGGGGTTAGGGTTTGGATTTTTAACCCTTGTGCCTTGTTTTTAGCACCCTTTGTGTTAGTGCTATGCACATATGATAACATATGATGTTGAGATGAATTCTCGATATCTTTTCTCAAGATCCACATCATGAAGTAGGCCTTCTGTGAAGATGATGATTATGGGGAATGGAATAAGGATTGAACATTATATTTCACCATACCTCTTTAATGGGAATATCCTTCCTCTGTGTCAAACCAAGAGTTTGTTGGTGTTTCTCAAAAAACTCTTTCACAAGTAGTTTAGTAAAGATATCTACAACATTTTCTTTGCTGTCACTATGTTGCAATGTGATTCACTAAGTAATGGTTTAAGGCTACCTGGGAGTCCATGTACAAGATGCAGAGAGCATTCCCATATTTTATCATCGAGGATGCTGATACCTGAAGAGGGAAGGAATGTTATGCTCAAGCTGAGATAACATGACCTCGAAAGGGTCTGTGGATAGTTTCCTTCAGAGATTCCTTGATGACTTTGTATGGACCGGTCCACAATGGAAGGAACTTCTTATCTGTTTGGTGGTCCAATCTGTTATCAAAGCATAGCACAACATCCCCCTCAGCAAAGTGTCTTTCTCATCCCTTGCGAATCTTAGCATCCAAGCGGGCCTTTTGTCGATTCTTTTGGATCTCTGTTTGATGTAGTGCAAGGCGTTGGGTTTCATCTAACTTCTCAAGTTGTACCAATCTGGCCTCTACATGTTCATCTTCTGTCATCCTCTGTTCTTGTGCCAATCTCAAGGCCGGAATCTCTATCTCTAGTGGTAACACTGCCTCAGGACCATACACCAACTCAAAAGGAGTGTGACCTGTAGACATTTTATGAGTGATGTTGTAAGCCCACACGGCTTCTGTGACCTTCTGATCCCACTGGCTCCTGTTCCCTGTAGCCATTTTTCCCATGGTTTTACAAAGAAGGCCATTGGTCCGCTCCGTTTGACCCATGGATGCTGGATAATAGATGCTAGAAGTGCGATGATCAATACCCATGCGATCCATGAGTAACTCCACTGCTTTATTTAAGAATGGACTCGCATTGTCAGATACTATTTCCATGGGTACGATCTGAACCTTAACACTTGCCCTTATGTTGGGCAAAAGTACAGTTCTAAAGTCCTTATTGGTGAAGGGTGCATCAAGTAGACTCATATCTAGTTTCACTAACATGGGAATACATCGTCATATATCATGTCTAGCAACATCTCTCACCACTGTGTCAGGATCTGCTAAGAGTAGGGAGGCATAAATTTCAAAGCTATATGCAAGACAACATCAAGATTTGACTACAATACCTTGTTTGAGTCAATCAGTTGTGGAAGAAATCTTGTAGTGAGGCATGTTCAGGGAGTTTTTCAACCAACCTTATAGCAATGGTGGGAGGCAATGCTTTCAAAAACCACCCTTTCATGACAGCATCATTAGGTAGTACAGACATCTTGGCAGCCAAGACCCTCATCCTTGTGTACATCTCAGAGATGCTTTCCCCAGGCTTCATAGTGTCACTGGGCAACTCCTCGACAATCATATTTTCGAACTTCTCCAATTTGAAAGTCCGTAGGAATTCCTCCCTTAGAGATGTCTAAGTTTGAAAATGGTCAGGGGAAAATTGACTATACCATACATCAACTGCATCCTTCGATGATGACGAAAAGATGTGTAGGAAGGCATGCTCATTCTCCACACCTTTTGTTGAAATGTGCAATGTCCAATTGATGGGATATTGTGTTGGTACCCTAGAGGGGTATGTTTGTGGGAATTATGGTAGCCACACAAGAAGATGTGGACTACATGAATGGATGTGGGACATTGGTCACCACAAGTTGGATGTGGATCAGAGGATGCCACACAATAGGCTTATGCCTTGAGACTCTCTATATAAGAGGTCTATCATTGTATTGTTTATCAAGCATTGGAATAGATTGGTTGAGTGTTGCCTACGTTGTTGTTTCTCCATTATGGATTTTCTTGTATGGTTCAATCCTCCATGATTGTTACACTAATCTCATGTAGCCCTAGGCTTAGTGGCGGTCTCATTTAGTTTCTTAACATGGTATCAGAGCGGGTAGTCCACAAGCTTAGGTAGATTAGTGTGTTTTCTTTCATGTCTTTTGCATAGAGAAAAATAATGGCAACACTCTTTATCATTTGATTTCGGAAAGATTATGTGAGACCTTGTGCAAGAACAGAGAATCAAGCTGCTGCCCGAGAAAGAGTTCAAGTTGCTGCTCAAGAGGATGGTTGTTGTGATGTTGTGGCTGCTCAGTTACTTCTCAAGAAAGCCAAAGACTTGTTGCTGCAGAAAAGAAGCAAGCTATTGCTATGGAAGATGCTGCCGAAGAGAAGAAGATGTCGTGGAAGATCAACAGTTTGGGAGATGCCCAGACGTCGACACTGTAACAGCAGAGGAGCGTTCCCAGAACAAGCTTAAGCTTGAAAAGCACTGGCAAGGTACTGGCTGTTGTGAGAACAAGACGACAGGAGCTGTTTGATGAGTCTGGCGAAAGCATGCTTGCAGCCCTTCGGGAGATGCTTTGCTTAGCTGAAGAGAAAGCAAAGCAAGATCGCAAGGCGTCAGAAGATTTCGAAGATACTTTTCACAATGAGCATCGCAGGTGGAATGATATATTTATGGACTTGAAGTGGAAAGCGCAGAGAGATCTCTTGGAGAATGAAAGAGACAAGCTTGAGGAGAAATTTGATCTGTCAATTTCAGAACAGACTGTTCTGAATCTACCGTGCTTTATCGTAACAAAAACGGCATTCGGAAACTGCATCTCCGGGACAAGTCGTGTGGGATACTCTCATAAGCATTACGCTTCAGTTTCTTATTGTCAATTGAGGACAGGAAGCGCAAGAAGAACAACACCTGCATTTCGTATCGCTTCAGAGTCTTGGCAGTGTCAAGATATTCCCCAAGCTCCAAAAATCCTTTCTCACGAAAGAAGTGTTTGACGACGAGAAAGAAGAGGAGAAAGAGGAGGAGGAGGAAGATGAAGGAAAGATTGAAGATGATCGAAAGCAACAAACGAAAGAGAACTCGAAAACCTTGAAGCAAGATCTACAGCATGAAGCAACTACATCGACTAGGAGAAGAACCAGAGCAGGCTGCTAATCGTGGCTTGAATAGCTACACAAGAGTAGAGATGAGTACATATGAGCTCCCACACAACGGTTCACTGACTTGCTGAAGAAGATGATAGTCGCATTTTTCCACATGTTTTAGGGTGGAAACCCTACTTTGTGAGGCCACCTTAGCTGCTTATTTTTTGTGGTCATAGATTTACTCCTTATCTCTCTCTCTTATATGCCATGAAAAATCCTTACGCCTTGAAAAAATGGTGCAGCATTGGCTGGTATGGCAAATCATGGATATGTTGTATCATGACCGAGATTATTGTGGGTGCCCTGCCCTTGCGTTGGCATAAAATGGATGTAATTTTCTCTCACCCATGTTTATGAGGGTCCTCTGCCCGAGCCCACGGGTGCTCAAAAAGATATTTGATTGTGGTGTGCAGGAGTAGTGTACATTGATGATGCACTACTTGGGTTGGTTCCTTCTCCCTGACACATGGGGTGTCTAAAAAGCACTTGGGTGTCCCGCCCACACAGCATGGTGTGTAAAGTGGATGATAAGGTGTCTAGGTTGCTAGACACATGCACACACATTTGTTGAACACTCCAATTTGTCATTGAGGGGGAGTGTTGAGAGAGTGAGTTTGGCAATGCCAAATCATTGGGGGTGAGAGGTGAGATGATCACATATGATTGTACATTGAGGAGGGGTGTTGAAATGTGCAATGTCCAATTGATGGGATATTGTGTTGGTACCTTAGAGGGGTATGTTTGTGGGAATTATGGTAGCCACACAAGAAGATGTGGACTACATGAATGGATGTGGGACATTGGTCACCACAAGTTGGATGTGGATCAGAGGATGCCACACAGTAGGCTTATGCCTTGAGACTCTCTATATAAGAGGTCTATCATTGTATTGTTTATCAAGCATTGGAATAGATTGGTTGAGTGTTGCCTACGTTGTTGTTTCTCCATTATGGATTTTCTTGTATGGTTCAATCCTCCATGATTGTTACACTAATCTCATGTAGCCCTAGGCTTAGTGGCGGTCTCATTTAGTTTCTTAACACCTTTAGCTTTGCATGCCGTGAGAAATTTCCTCACATGAGCTTCCGCATCCTCATGAAGGTGACCTTTGAACTTCTGAGTCTTCACATGGACCTTGTTGAGTAACTCAAGAAGTCAGCTTTTTCTGCAGGATTAAGAGCCACCATCCCCACCCTAGAGGAAGGGCCTCCCGATGGAATAGTACTAATTGTGGGTACCATGGAGACATATGTGGAGAGGTTGATGAGGCCATACCCCATGCAGAGGACCACACTGGTGGTGAACTCACTATTGATGTAGCCATAGAGAGGAAATAGATGGTACTGCATATGTTGCAGGTGCTACTATTGCAAAAGTAGATGGTAAGGACATAGGAAACATGGGGGTCAAAGAGGATGCAAGGAAAATTGGGAAAGAGAAGGATGGGGTCGCAGCCGTGTATGATGGATAAGTGGTAGGAAAGGACATAGATAATGGTAATGGCAACATAGAGGGTAGGGACATGACCGGAGCAAAATGAGAGCCCACAGGCGTCATGGATGTAGAAATATTAGATGCAATGGAGTGGGGTTATGCATAATAGATGAATAGTAGCTTGACCACTGGATGTCAAGTCCGGTGTTGAAGTGGGCACTACTCCCGTTAAAGTGGCTGTTGATGAAGACATCGTTGCAAGAGAAGAAGAGACGTTGTGTTGACCCTGAAGAGCTCCTCAGGAGCTTTCGTCCTTCGTACTTTCCTCCTTCACCTGCTCTCTGCTTTGTACTTCCTCTTCTCCAAAGTCCTGATCTGACCACGAGGGATCGTGTTGGTCTAGATCGATGAGAGTTTTGATGAAGTTGCTTGCTCTGGCCAGTGCTCCAATGGGTTCACTTTGTGCTCGCCCTGAGGACTTCGCCAACTTTCATCTCACATAATGCTTTTTGTATCAAGTCTGGTCTACAGGAAGTCTTCTCTCCACTCTCCTCAAGTAGCTCCTAGTTCTCTCACTAGCTCCTTCAAGGGTATCAAAACTACTCGGCATAAGAACTCTTCCGTCGAGGACTCTCAAATGCCACTTCACTCTTGCTACTCAACACCAGCAGTGTCCCACCGTGATCGCCATAAACTGTCTGAGGGGGAGGTCTGCTCATTTTCGGAGGTGTTACCGAAGGCCTAAGGGCACTGATGTGAGGAGCGTGAAGTGGTGATGCGTAGACCTATGACACAACTCTTAGCTGCACTACACTGCTTGATGCATGAAACTATGACACAAGACTAGTCGAAGATGCTACAGAGTGTTGAGCACTAGAACAAGGAAGAACAACCTAGAAAGGAGATAAGAAGGAACAACGCTAACATTTCAATAAGCTAAAATTGTGTGTGTGTGTGTGTGTGTGCGCACGCGCACACATGCATGCATGCGTGCATACATGCATGAAAGAGAGCCAAAAAGTAATCAATGTGTCCAAGACGTGTGTGTGTGTGTGTGTGTGTGTGAGAGAGAGAGAGAGAGAGAGAGAGAGAGAGAGAAATTATTAAGCAAAAATAATATGTGTGTGTGTGTGTGTGTGTGTGTGTGTGTGTCTGTGTGGCCCACCCACAATCCAGAGGTAAGACCACATGGTGGGAGTAAGCCCACCATGTGGAACTTACTCCCCACCTAATAGTGAATGCCAAAAAAAATTGGGATCTCTATGATAAGTGAAAAAAGTGAAAATTATCCTATGATTTTGAATTAATTGTATGGTACTAGCCTAACCAAAGGCTAGTTGGGAGATCAATGTGTGTGTTTAGATTTAATAATCCCATCAATAAATGAACCATATAATTAATTCAATCATTTGGATAATTATAAAAAGCAATGAATTGAAAAAAATAGGAAAACTAAATTGAAGTGACCTTTGACAATATTGAAATCCAAAAAATTGGCAAGGAAAGGAAGAGGATTAGCAATATAATTTTTCTTTATATTGAGCTTGCAAACTTAAGCAAAGAATTAGTATAACACGTCAAATCCATCAGGTAGTCCAGGCTCTGAGGTCAGGTCCACTTACCTGTCACCATCCACTGAAAACCATTTGTTAAAACAAAATTGGCATCATGTGGAAGACAGGTAATGCCTGTGTTCCCCAACTTGTTATCGCTTATACCAAAGAGACATAGACCAACAGACAGATTCTAAGAGCAAAAAAAATTAAATCGAATGGATCCCATACCCATAAGGGAAAACCAATGAATCGAATCAAGGGATGATCCACCCCCTTTTTTTTGAGGAAAACTTTAAACATTCCAAAATTAAATTAACAAAAAGTGGGGTAGTTCACACGTTTGTGAGAAATAAAAATATCTCAATGTTTTGTAAACACCATTAAAGGAGAGGATGAAGGGGGGTACTCTACTCCCATGATTTAAGGAAAAAATGGTGGACAGCTTATCAATTCTTGCCTAAGTCTATGAATAAAGAAAATTTAAAAATAAAAGACAAACATAAAAGTTAGTCAACAAGTAAATGAAACACTTTAGAAAATGAGTAAGTCTACCCAAAAAAATTGAGAGGAATCCATCAGAAAAAACATTCTTTAAAGGGAAAATAAACAAGAAAAAATGAAAATTTTTTAAAAGAAAGAGTTAACTAAGTGTTATATATGTTTAACTGAAGAAAAGGAAAATAAATAGGGTATCATCAACCCGGACATGCAGAGTAGAGCCCTCTTAGGCAAGTTGATTGTGTGCGGCCTCACCCCAGGTGCAGAGCCTTGGAATCTCCTCTTACAACGAGGGCTTCTCATGAACACCCCACGCACTGGGGGGTAGTGCGGGGAAGGGTTCCCCCTTAATGAGGAGCCTCCATGGGGTCTGGCACAGATTATTAGGGGGCCTCATTCGTGCTCAGCTCTGCCGCTACAGAGAGGAGTTCGAGCGTTAGTCCCTCGTTTGGCACTCGGAGACCAGGGATTAGGATGGGCGTATGCTTGGGCAGCGGACTCACATTGGTTGTGCACAATGGGACAGTGGACCGGCCGGCTCCTTTGGCAGATGGAGCAGACAGGAGGTAGAGGCGAGGCTTGGTGCCTTAGCGCATTAGCGAGAGACAGGGCAGCGGATGAGGGAGATTGACGTAGCCATTCCTGAGTCCTCATATGAGGGATTTCGCGTGTGGGTGGACAGTAGATGGTTGGGTCAATTTTCTCGAACTAGGTCGTTAGAGGGACTACACTTGGGGGATGGGGGCTTGGTTGACTAGGGGAGGACACACGTTTCAGATTTTTTAGTCCTCTCCATCTTACCGGATATAGGGTCAGAGCATTCAGAGGATAGAGCTCCATGAGGCGGTCCCTCCTGATAGCATGGATCCTCATTCTCCTTTAGAGGACAGCATGTGGGAGGTAATAGCCGATATCATGGCATGGAACATTTGGGTTGTTCATTGTAGTCTGATGATGGGTGAGCATCTGGTTCTACCCTTGGCTACTTTGGTCTCCATCTGGTAGGATATCATCTACACCCTTCGCTCCATCTGGGAGCATTGGCCTACAAGAGTCTTCTACATATTCACTCCGCGAGGGATTCGCTAGTTGTATAGTCTCCCCACATGGCTGTTAGCCCTTGTACCAGAGATCCCTTAGGCAATGAGCTAGGCTTCTCTGGAACAATCCGGTTCTTCTTCTTTCAGAACTTTTCTAGTTTTTTCCATACTCAGCACCTTCAAGGCTTTTGTTTTGTATGAAATCTTTCAAGCATTAATAGAAGGTTCCTTTTTTTTCCCAAAAAAAATAAAATCAGATAAATTTCTTTTGGGTCGTACTTTTTGGTCTCTTGCTTTGGGTGCTAGGGAAGGTACTTGTATCTCAATTTCAGATTCTATACATCCTCGTGGTTGGACATGGTATCATCATACCCTCTCCAACAAAGTGGATCATTCTTTTGATTTCGTGGATGCAATGTGGATTCCGTGACCTTTATGCTCCCAAAAATAGAGGAGATCGTGTTCATTTGTGAAAGGAATTTCTCTCTTGGGACCCCATTGCAAATTCATTGGTCATTGGAGGTGACTTCAACATGGTGGAGTTGCCTTTAGATAAGAAGGGGGGTAGAGAAGTTGGCATTCACTCTCTTGAGAGAGCAACCTGGAATGCCTTTTTTTTCAGTTCTTGGTTAGATGACTCAACCACAGTCATTTTTATATTCATGGTCAAACAAGAGACCACCGATGCCCATTCATGCACGTATTGACAGATTTTATGTTGATGATTGGGCATTAGATAGAGACGAATTAGTATGCATTTCTCCGAGGGTCTCCACCTCATATAATTTTCCAGCGGTTTTGATGGTTTTTGAGCCTCACTTGAGAGGATGCTCTGCAAATATCAGGATTCCAAATGACTTTTATGTAGAGAAGCATCTCACAGAGGAAACTTTACACATTTAGGTTTATCATATGCAAAGGGAGTTTCTTCTCCTTTCTTTATATTAGGCACCCTGTTTACTATTAGTAATTTCTATCATTCAATAACTAGCACCAGTGTAGGAACAAAGTGGAGACAGGTTGTGAACAAAAGTGAGCAAGAGTGCACACACAAGAAAGCTCCAATAGAAATGTTCAATGAAACAATACAAGTACTTGGTATATATAGTACCCAAGTACCTCCCTCAAAGATATGGCTGAAAGTACCCTGGAAATGTCTCTGGTGTACCCTACAGTACCTAAAGTACTATGGTTGCACAAATTCATCTAGATGGATATGCAACCTATGGGAGTACATGAAAACAATGTCATTGTGAATCACTTCATTGAAAGGACATGTGGAGAGGGGAGCATCACTCTAACACTAGGGATGGAATGGAAAGATGGAAAGCATAATGAAAATGGAAAGAAAGTACAAGTGCATGGCAATGATAACCAAAATACTCACATGTAGATAAAGCTTGATGTTGACTGATGTAACAAGACTAGACAAGTACAATGCCTTTATAGAATAGCCACACACACTCTAGGTGTCATATGTATATGGGATAAGTCCCATAGTGACATGTGGAACACTAGGATATAAAGTAGTCTAGTATTACTCTAGAACTGAATAAAACGCACTAGAAACACTCACTTTGACTTCATGTTCTAACATCCCCCCGTGAAGGCAAGCTGAGAGACTACTGGAATGGAACCAAGAACAGAACATGACATGACGGACTACTAACCTCCAAGTTAGAACTAGACATGGTTCCCACACAATCTCAGAGGCAAGTGAGCATGGCTCAGAGGCTCATCAAACATGGCTCAGAGGCTCATCATGCATGGATGCATGAACAACTCAGAGGTCTAGACAACTGGAGCAAAATGAGATCCTATCAAAGCCAATACATGGCTCCCATGGTACATCCCCCTCCTGACTCCATAACAGAATGGTGGGGAGTCAGACACAAAAAAACAGGAAATATTACAACATTTTAGGAGGACAATCCAAGGCTGTGAACCTTTATTGACTCAATGACACACGACTCATTATTACAAACATTTTTGGGGGACTAGCCAGGGCAAAGTACCCAAGCACATCAAGCTTACGTAAGATAAATAAATCTTCTAAGTTGGAAGATGTTTCCCGTGCAGCTATTGCACACAAGTGTGCACATTTCTGCATGTCGATGAAGGTGTTGATGAAGTCCTTGGCAAGAATGCCCTCGAAGGATATGTCGGTGAAATCCATGGGAGCATCTGCGTAGGGCAATAAGCCCATGACTCTCAAAACGTCGAGTGGAGAGGCACCAATATCAGAGTAGAAGACCTTGATTTGGGTCAATCTTGCTTGATGTAGGAAAATCCCCAAATGAATGTGCAATTCAGAGAGGAATTCGCATAGATTTTAGGAAAGCCCCAAATGTTACATCATACAGGATTCAATTTTATCCAACCAATAGAATAAAGAAATCGATGAAATGAAGCTTTCCGTCATGGACCTCCATTGATTGCTTGTTGGGATATCTCAAGGTGTATGCCTCAGGCACACCTTATGTTTCTATGTGTGAGTGCTAGAGGCACAGTTAGGTGCCCACAAGCACAGTTAGGTGGTGAAGAGCCACATAGGATGATTGAGAGAATCTAGGAGCAGATTGAGGAGATGATTGTGGAGCTCTGAAGTCATCAGTGATGTCAGTGAGCATATATGAGGTGCCTACTTAAGGACCTCACTCTTCTTCATTCTACAAGCAAGTAATGCAAGTATTCTGAGTTTGTGTCCACTCTTTGCTTTCCTTTCAGCCTTCCAACATGGTATCAGAGCCCTTTGATCCCCCTTGAGCCCATTTCTGCCACATCATCATCATCTTCTTCATCTTCTTCTTCCCCATCTTCCTCCTTCCCAAAATCTTAGAGAGCTTGATTCTCTGCCTACAAACGACCATTGCCCAAACCCTCTGAGCTGGAAACTCCTCTAGAATGGGTGAACTTCCACCTGCAAGCAATTGAAGAAAAAACGTCTCTGTTGGCTGCCATTCTCCAAACAGCGAATTTCTTCTATTACTCAATACTCCCTGCCTGCTCTGCCATTGCCTGAGCCCTTTTAGGAGTAGATGGGCGACCTCAAGACAAAGATTTTGAGCCATTTTTCAGGTCATTTGGTTCAGTAACGAGGGAGAAATTGTCAAAACTCAGGTTCAGCCTGTAGCAACTCTCTCGGGCAAAAGTGCACACCGTTTCGTCCAACCTCTGTGCTGGACCCTCTCTAGTATATGAGCTTTCTTTTGCTTCAGAAAGCCCTCTTTTCATTGCTTTGAAGAGTGAGCTACAAGCCCTCCAAGTTCAGCCTTTTGGTTTTGACAGTTTTGGACAAGTTTTTGAAGATGATGCTACATAAAATGCTACTCTAGCATTTCTGGTTTTTTGAAACTTTCAATAACTTCAGTACAAGTGTGGCTTCAGTTTGTTTTTGAATTGAAAGACCTGGTTTTGATTGGAAAGTATTCATTTTAGCCTCTTCTATGAAGCATGTAAGAAGAAGCATCATTGATTGAAATTTGGTCACAAGACTTTGCTACATTAAATGCTTACATTTTGAAGCATTTCAGTTGTTATTCTAAGCCCTGTAAGAGAGAAGACACTGCCCAATACCTGGGTTAGACCCTCTCATGGCTTGCTTATGCAAAATATGTGAAAAGCCAAAACATAAAACAATGTCTTGTTATGCTACAAAGGATGAAAATGCCAATCTGACTTCCTTGTTGAAGATTGCCAAAACAATGGTTGCCAAAAAGGAAGCAACTTCAAAGACAGAAAATGCAAATCTACTTTCAGTTGATGAGCCTCCACAAGATGAGGCATCCTTTGAAGATTATGCATTTTAAATCATCTCTATGTATGCTCCAGATCTCTCTTTTTATGTCAAGGTACTCAGCCTGGATAGTCCTCCAAAATGAATGAAATAAATTATTGTGTTTTGTGTGTTTTGTAAACACCTCTGGTCACCTTATGATGTAGGCCATGTGTATGTTGTGCTCCATGGTACCTCCTGCAGACATTGTGTGCATGTACATGCAGGGGAGATAACCATTGAAAGGTCTTTTTGTATCCCTTTTTGTTTACCTTACACCCATGGGAACCCTTGCTAGCATGAGAACCTAGCCATAGATTTATCCTTGACCACCATGAGATGGCATGAGAAACTATGAGACTAGATGTATCCTTGACATAGCCTGAGGCATTCCCTTGAGGAGGGGTTTGTTGGGATATCTCAAGGTGTATGCCTCAGGCACACCTTATGTTTCTATGTGTGAGTGCTAGAGGCACAGTTAGGTGCCCACAAGCACAGTTAGGTGGTGAAGAGCCAGATAGGATGATTGAGAGAATCTAGGAGCATATTGAGGAGATGATTGTGGAGCTCTGAAGTCATCAGTGATGTCAGTGAGCATATATGAGGTGCCTACTTAAGGACCTCACTCTTCTTCATTCTACAAGCAAGTAATGCAAGTATTCTGAGTTTGTGTCCACTCTTTGCTTTCCTTTCAGCTTTCCAAGATTGCTCACCAGTAGCTAGTAGCTGTTGGAATATGAAGCCAATGTGAGTTAAAAATGAGTGTTCTAGGTGATCTACGTGTGGTTTTATAGTCTAGTGAGTCCTAAACATGCCACGTGTCATATTGGGAGATATCCCATAGACATTGTGACTTTCTAGAGTCTAGTGGCATACTATATAGTGGTGTACTTGTCTATTGTCTATTACATCAGTCAACATCAAGCTTTATATCATGTGAGTATTTTGGTTATCATTGCCTAGCACTTGTTCTTTTATTTTCCTTTCCATTTTGCCTTTCATTATGCTTTCCATATTTCCATTCCATTCCTAGCTAGCTACTAGGTCTCTTCATATGGTATCAGAGCTAGCTTTCCTCAAGGAATGAGAAGGCCTTGAAGCCCACCATCTCAGACCTATGGAGAGGCTAGCTCCTTTCACTCTAGTTCTCCTCCTCTCCTCCTCTCCTTCCTCAAGCACTCCCTCTTCTTCCTTTACCTCTCCACCTTGAGCTCCTCTCCTCCTACCCATGCCTCACCATCGGCCGCTCCTTTGTGAAGACTTCCTGAGCTAGATATGAGTTCTTTGATACTACTCCGACACACTCCACTACAATGATCTCTCTGATTAGTGCATTACCTTGAGCTTGATGTAGACCACTCTACATCAACAAGTGACTTCTTCAACATTGCTTATTCGATTGGTGCTTGAGATACTTCGCATTGATTGACTTCCCGATTAGTCATGGTATTTGAGGCTTCTACTTCGACATTAGTGACTCTCCTTCCGGCATTTCGAGAGTCATCATGTGATTGCTCCATGTAGCGACCCCATGGACTTCACCAACACATATTTTGGGGCATCCATGCCTAGTGCTTCATTGACATCTTCATCGACTCGTAGGGACATGCACACATGTGCATTAGCTACTTGGAGGAGATCTCTTACTCCTAAGAGATCTATTTTTATTATTCCTACAGCTTGGTGTATTTTGGGGTCCTCTTTTTTTTTTGCGCAAAAAGTAGTGCTAGTTATATTGCTTGAAAACAAGAGTACAAGAGGGCCTAAAGGCCAGCGGGCTACAATCGCAAAATGGATACAGCCCGAGGTAACAAAATACTAATTACAAGCCTCTCAAGGCATAATCATCGGAGTGTGGACAAACAACTACAGTGGGGGAGAGTAATGCCACTGCAGACTCTGAGCAGAGTGCTGGAAGAACAGCTCTCAATGGTCCCAGTCACGAAGGAAGCACCGTCTCTTCTCCTTCCCTGCCTGGGGATCCCCCTGAATCTGATCCCACTGACCCTTGAGCATGTGAATGATCGTGCTCCAAATGTCTGCTAGGGTCTGGGTAGCAGAAGAAGCCTAATCTCCTAAGGTCTACACGCATTTGGAAGTCCAGATATGCCAGCGTGCAATACTCCCTATGATCTCCCAAACTGGGTGCCGAGCCATCGCTCCTGCATCTGTCTCTATCAGATGCCAAGGGAAGCTGTCCATGTATGCCCAGGTGGCCTGCGTGATGAAGAAAATTGGATCGTGCCTAGAGAACTCATAAGCCAAGTGATGTCCCATCTCGGTGCTGCACCAGCAAACGGCTCCCCAAGTGACCGGTCCTAGCTCGGGTGTAGCCCTCGCTAAGATCCCCATGACTCCCTTCCAAACTGTCTGAGCATGCGAGCAGCTCCAAAGGCAATACTTCAGGGATGACTCCTCCTGAAAACACATCTGGCAGTGCCCCTCCTACCCCATCTGCCTCAGCCAGCTGCCAACTGGTAGCCCCTTATGGGCCACCATCCAAAGAAAGTAAGAGATCTTCCTCGGCCGCCAGCTTGCCAAAAGAGTCTTGCAGAATGTGCGAAGAAAGACCAGAGATAACCCTTGGGCATACCAACTATGTGCCTGTGTGGGTAGCCCTCACTAGAGAGCCCCAAGAGCACGCCTACCAGTATGCACACTGTAAGAGAAGAAGGGGGTAGGGTTCTCTGAGGTCTCCAATGGTGGCCAGTGCCACTCCCCTGGGTCCCACTCCACCTCTGTCAAGGAATGGCCCTCCCAGATCCAGAGTCTCCAGTCCTGGTCCTGCATAATCAGGGGGTCTAAATGCCATGTTTTCCCTTGTAGCCCTATGATGCGAAGGCGCTGCCAAGGAAGCTGGGGGTCGATCACAGCCTCTCTGCTCTAGAGACGGCTATCATCGGCAATGGAGAAGAAGTGAATCGAGGAGTCTGAGAAAAGGCCTGCCACCACCAAAGGGATGCCACGAGGTGTGAACTGCCCTAGCCACCTCTCATCTCCCGGGAGGAGCTGTCTGGTGATCATGGGAATCCTCCAACCTGCAGGAATGGCAGCATCGATCTCCGCTTGCCGAGCCTGGATCCCACGTGCCGTACCCACTGTTGCTGCCAGCTCGCTTGGGCTCAGCTGGCTGTAGACTTCCCTCCAAACCTGAAGCGAGCACGCGGGCCCATGCGCCCAGAGCGCCCAAGGGATATGGGATCTTTCTCCAAGCTGGCGACCTGTATCATCTATCACTTGGCTGCTCCAGATTAGGGGCTGTCTGTCTATCTCCTCTCGGCACCTAGGGGGAACCTGGGCGAGGTTGTGTCACAACTTCCTCCAGACCGGGACAAGGCTACGAAGGAAGGAGGAACGAGGCTGAGTCAGTGGGGCAGAAGTGAAGATCCACTGGATAGATAGCTGCCAATCACCCCCTCTCTGGGGGGTACATGCGCTGAGACCATGCTGAAGCAAGAGCTTCCACGTCTGCCCTCCTGGGGTCAGACCACGGATGACTAACTTGCCAAGTAATGCCTGACTCTACAGCCTGACTCTGCCTGACTCTGCAGTTCTGGATCTATGATGCCAAGGCCGCCCTCTGTCTGGGGGAGAGTGACCGTCTGCCAGGCGACCCGGGCTCTGGTGATGCTGGAACCATCTGAGCCAAATCAAAGGAAGTTCCGCACCAGTCTCCTCAGTTGGGCTACACACAATCTCGAGAAACACCAGCAAGAGGCCACGTACCAAGCGGTGGCAAGAAGGACCTAGTTGACCACAAGGGCCCTGCCTGCCAAGGATAGCTGAGCCGTGCTCCAGAAGGCTAGCTTCCGTCATATGGAGACTAGGACCAGTAAGAACTGTTGAGCCGGCGTGATATCCATGCCTACGTGGAATCCCAGGTAACATGTTGTCTGTCCTCTAGGGATCCAGTGAAACCCCGAGTGAAACCCCAGGAAAATACCCCATTGTGAGCTAGCTCCCGGATTCGTAAGAAAACCAACTGACTCATGTCAGTTGATTTTCGCCCCAGCGGCTAGGCAAAAAACCTCTAAGGACAGTCTCACTCGCTCCAGTGACTCGATATCATCCTGCACATATAGGGCTGTGTCATCTGCATACTCGGAGTCCAGAAGTTCTGCATCATCTCAAATAGGGAGGCGCATCCCTCGAAGACCAGTGGTACGGGCTCGTAGGAATTGAGTCATGGCCTCCGCAAAAAATAGGAAGAGGTAGGGTGCAAGCGGGCACCCCTGACGCACCGAGCGCTCGAGGGTGAATCTCTCCCCCATCCTGCCGCTGATGATAACTCGGTTGGAGGCCGACCTGTAGAGGCTAGCAATACCTCTGATCCACTCATCTGGGAAACCAAACCGAGAGAGTGTACCTTCCAAGAAGGACCAATCTACCCTGTCGTATGCCTTCTCAAAGTCAAGAAGGAGTATGGCAAGGTGCTGGCCACTGTAATGGGCCCACTCCGTTGCCTCTGAGAATGTGAAAATGTTGTCCAAAATGCTGCAATCTTGGACAAAATCAGTCTGGGTGTCATGGATCAAGTCATGTAGCAGGGGG
This sequence comes from Dipteris shenzhenensis, assembly GCF_047967505.1. Taxonomy (NCBI): domain Eukaryota; kingdom Viridiplantae; phylum Streptophyta; class Polypodiopsida; order Gleicheniales; family Dipteridaceae; genus Dipteris; species Dipteris shenzhenensis. The sequence continues at coordinate 6,073,267 of NC_141614.1, read as the reverse complement.
CGGATGCGGCTACTGATCATCTTGGCAAGGATTTTGTAGGCAGTCGGAAGGAGGGTGATAGGGCACCACTGTCTGATCTCCTGACGGTCCCCCCCTTTGGGGATGAGGCAAATCAAGCCTGTCGCAAGGCTCTCTGGCATCTGTCCGTTGGAGAAGATATGCTGGAGCAAGGGCTGGTGGACCTGCTCCTAGAAGGTGGTGAAGAAAGCTCTAGAGAGCCCATCCTCACCTGGGCATTTCTGCCCATCAATAGCGCTCACTGCATAGTGCATCTCTGCCACGGTGAAAGGGGTGAGAAGGGAATCACTCATGCTAGGCTGCACGAGCAACGGTGTATATCTTCACACCTCCTCCCTGCAATGGCGGGCATGAGGGTCTGGGGGCTCCTGCTGGAACAGGGATCTGTAGAAATCTGTCGCCAAGTCTCGGACCTCATCTGGATCTGTCCTGACACTACCATCCTGCGCTCTAAGAGATCGGAGCTGTTCCCCTGCTGACCTCTGGCCATGAGTCCTTAAAAACTCTCTACACATCCTGTTGCCTTTCCTAGCCCAAAAGGACTTGGAAGCATGAAACGAGAACTCTGAGCGTCACTGGGTGATCTCCTCTAGCATGGCTCGGGCTCTAACCTCCTGTCGTCTGAGCTCCTCAGAGCCTAGAGAAGACTGTTGCATCCGCTGTATCGAGGTGAGATCTCGTCTAAGACCCCTCTTCTTCACCCACCACTGCTGCCTGACTTGAATCGTTGGCGATCCTGCTGACAGATGAGACTAGACTCGGCAAGAGCCTGAGCTACTTGTGCTGCCATATCCCCCATGGGGTCCCAATCCTGCTCCCACAGGTCAACTATCCTGCTGCGAACCGCTGCTCTGGGGTAGATGGAGTCTGGGATCCGGCATGAGCGTGGAGGTGAGGAGTGAGAGGCTAAGTCCAAGACTAGGATGACTGAGGCATGGTCAGAGAGGGTCGTCCCTGGAACCACTCCTGACTCTCCACCTCTGCCTAGCACCCAATCGCTGACATAGAAACGGTCCAACCACTCTAGAAGTTAGCCTCCCTCCTGTAACCCCAATAGAAATTCAGACTCCCTATCCATCTGCAAAAGGAAGGCTCCCTCTAGTTGTCCTGACCTCCCACAGCGAACAAGAAGGAGTCCCAATCTGCCTGCTCTGCCTAAGCTATACTGAGGAACTCTGGGCCCCGTCCCTGCTGATCCTCTAAGGTCTTAAGGTTATTGAAGTCCCCTCCTACAATCCAAGAATCCATCTCTGGCAATAAGTCTGTCAAAGAGCTCCAAAAAGTGGCTCTCCATCTCGGGGCATAGATATTGAGGATGCTGATGCGGGATCCCTCAATATTCAAGCCCACCCAAAGCGCTCATCAGGGTGCCAAAGCCACACACATGCTGAACTAGAGAAGCGTCGATGGAGGTACAAACACCCCCGCTCCTCCCCTGCTCGCCAACCAAAGGTTCCCAATAGGTGTGGGAGCGTCCTGTGAGGACCTTCCCACAATTACTGGTTTGAGAAGCCGAAAGCTTGTGTTCCTGCAATAGGAGCACATCTACCCTTCCCACCAAGGCTGGTTGGAGCTCCTGTCTGAGCACCATCTTCCTAGGGCCACGGGTTCCTGATGAGTGGAACCCGTTGACGTTCCAAGCGATAATGCGTATACTCATGAAGAGGGGAGATGGGCCACAAACAGCTGTCTGCTTGTAGTCGATGTCGAGGCAGTCGGAGGATGTCCAATGTGCAAACGAAGGCGCTTCTGTGAGGGTTTCAAAGGAGAGGCCGGATCATCGGACCCATCCTCTAAAACCTTCAATAGAGGGGAGAGGCCCTTCATCCCATGGTGGTAAGCTCTCTCTAACCAACTCGACGCCTCTGCCAGGGAAATACTATAGAAGCCCGCTACCTCTTAGGTCCTCCACGGGTGGAGCCCTTCCGCGTAGACCCACTCCAGAGGCGGTTGAATAATGACCAAAAGGCGGAATCGTTTGGCGCTGTGGCACCATCTCAGATGAACGTCACCCTCCTTCCACTGCTGCTGAAGAAGCTCCGCTGCTCTGCTACCGATCTAGTCCTACACTTGCTCCTGGGACTGTCATCTCCCAAACATTTTCATTCGTCCATTGCTCATTCCCATCACTGGTGATAGTGAAGGAATAGCTAGGACCATCGTGGGGGGCAAGGACGGACACCTTACCCTCCGCCCCCTTTCGGAGGAAGAAGATGCTGATGTCTAGGCATGCAGGGAAGGAGCCAATACCCACTGCATCCAAATACTCCCATGGTCCTGCTCGGTAAAACTCCAAAGGTAGAGCTCTAGGAGCAGCCCTTGGGTGTGGGGACAAGGATGAGGAGTTTGAACCAGAGAGAGGGGTGCTGGCTTCTTGCAAACAAGCTGGAGTGGTGCTGGCCATCTGTGGGGAAGGGCCTCTCCCCTCTGCTGGGCCCTGAGGGATAGGCCCGGGGGAGGTTTGTACTGGCTTTGGGGCCGCAGGTGGCACAGGCGAAGGGGGGGGTTCCCTCGGGATCATGCTCGAGGGAGAGAGGGGGGCTGAAACCAACGGTGCTGGGGGGGATCCTGGAGGGGGGGTGGGTAGGGAGACTGAGGAGGAGGGGGGAGGGGAGGGGGGGTGGGGTGAAGGATGAGGGGGAGGCTGGCTGATCTTCTCCTTCCCTTTCTCCTTCCCCTTACCAGGTTGCTGCTGATTGGTGACCACAGGGGGCTCTTGCTGTAGATGGGAAGGCTTTTTTGGTCCTGTTTTGTTTCCTTGTTCTCAATAAACTTAAAATCCCTTTCCAGATATCCTTGCTTGTCTTTAGTCCCATGAGAAATACAAGGTGAGTCTATGCTATGTCAACCATAGTCACGGGAGCCTATAGCTTAGTTATGGCAAGGCGGGAAACCGAATGGCTCGACAGTGCCTGTATAGATAGGGGCCTCAAGGGCTTGGGTCTAGGGTCACCCTAGGCCTAGGCATTTTCAAGGAGGTGCAAAGGATAGCCTGAGAGGGGGCTTAATGGAAGGAGTCCATTAGAGGACACATGGCACCACGAGGGGAGGCCAATTGGCAAGCACTGGGCTAGGGAGAGAGTTCTAGAGAGACCCCTAGGTGCAAGAGAGAAAAAATCTCTCCCTCACACACAGATGGGGATATCTTTGGGACGAGATGTGTCACACACACACACACACATAGGTTTGGAAATTATCTTGAGGAGCTCGTGGCTAGGAGATTATAGCAGAAAAGCCCTCTATTATTAGAGAATTATCTTGTGGAAGTGTTGTTTCATTTGTATTAGAGCTGTCCTTACCAGCAAAGAATTGTATGCACAGCAGTACAATAGGTTATCCTCCCACTCATCATTTGATGCCAGAAAAGGCCCGACGACTTGGCTGCGTAATAATTTATCGATGCATATGAGCCGAAAGGTGACTTGAATGACGGATTCCAATCTTAGAAATTATATGAATCATGAAGGGAGAGACCAAATTGAGAAGTGCATTGCAGTTGCAGTAACTAGAGCAATATAATTTGAGGAAAAGAAAAAGCAACGAAAAGGAGTATTGCATTGAATCAGTGCAGTAGTGGCAGTAGCCGAACTGCAAGCAATTCAGAGTAAAAATAATAATGCACCACCTCGTAGTCATTGTTTCTCTAGCTTTGCTACTTTTGTTTTACCTCTTGCGTCTCTATTCGACATTGGCAAAGGAGTTGTGAATGCAATTGCTGCTCTTGGCCCTAGTTGATCGTCATCACTTGATCGTCATCACATGAAATTCTAATGGGATTGCAGACAGGCGAGGATGATTTGGATGGGGGTAGCCAGGATTTTTTATGACGTGGGGCTCAGTGGCTTGGCTTTCTCTTACAGGGCCTCAGGTATTCTATGAGAGATTTGACTCCTCTCGAGCCATTTTGGTACGATGTCATCGGATTGAGTCCTGTTCATTGGATGTGGTACCACACTTTCCTTTTACAGCTATACATGCCTCTGTGGATACTTCTTGGGAGACTCTAGCGAGCATAGCATCCTGGTATATCTGGAGAGCCAGATGCACAGAGGCTTTGGAGGGTACTCAGGTTCATCCCTCGCACACATTGGCTAGTATTTGGACAGACACCGTACATACTTTGATGGCCGTATGGCCGTACGGGTATGCAGGGAGACTCCCGTGCAGCCTCATCTAGGAGGGCTTCTTTCTTCAGGGAATGGAAGGATTCTCCTTTCTTCTCTGAGACTACTACAGGGTTGAGGTGGCACTTTCAGCCTCAGCCTTGGTTGTTTTCCACCTCACTTTGAGGGGGTTTTTTATTTCTCCTCATGATTTCATGATGTATTCCGCTTTGAGCTTGCTCTCGTGGGTTTTTTCTCTTACTTAATAGAAGTCTCTTTCTTGGGGGGGGGGAAAAAAAAAAAAAAGAAATCCGCCTTACGTTGCTGCGATCTTCATCTATAACTAGCAGTTAAGGAAGAGCTGGGCGATGTCATCACGGGATTTCTTACAACAGGCTACCAAGAAAGACGCCTCTATCTGAAGCCACAACCCAATTTAAAGGCCCTAGATAGTCTCTCTGATAGCTCTTTAATGAGCCAATCACGCGATGTTGAAGAAACCATTTTGATGATGCAACCTTGATGACCGGTGATCTGTATAAAGGAAGTAAGGAGCTAAGAACCGTATCTGTAGAGGAAGCCAATGATGTTATGATTTGCAGGGAAAGAGCCGACCGATCAAGCCCCATGACTTGATTTGGAAGTCGACGACGTCAATCTGCACAGAGAAGAAGATAGGCCATGTCACCAAAGGCTATGACCTTTGTGAAAATGCCACATCATCAAGTTTTTAATAAACCCCCTATAGTCCCCTCTCTTTGCAAAGATTCTAAAGCCTCTTTTTCTTTTCCTCCATTCCTCTCTCCAAGACTTAAAGCCCTCACCTTTTCAAAATCCTTACCTCGCCAAATTTAAAGAAGAGGATTAAAGATGGTGTTGGGAAGTTTGAGATCGAGAAAAGAGAAAGAAGAAATCAAAAGGCGAGATTGAGAATTAAAGAAAAAGCATGTTGACTTCAAAGATGAATCCAAAGCCTCAAACAAATATTAGGGTAGTGGCCATCATATCTTTCTTTCGATAAAACTTTTTGCTTTATATTTTTAGGAAAATTCATATTTTTAAAATGACGGGTCCAAAAAAAGAGGAGATGATTAGGGAGAGAGAAGAAAGGGCTAGAAAAGCAAAAGCGATAGTTAAAGAGGAAATACATGAGGAAGCGCATAATGAAATTCAAGAGGATAGTATGGAAATGGAGTATGTCGATTACGATGATTATGAAATTCCATATTCAGAATTCATCAAACTATAAACTCGAACACAAAACATAGAAAAGTTGTTAGGGACGATAAATGATACATTAAGAACCCTAACTGAAGCCATATCTAAGTTATCTGATTCTCAATCCGTAACTCCTATGGCGCAATAACCAACTCCTCCAAATCAAGTTTAGAGAGCCACCTCTTGACTTAAAGAAACCTCTAACGTTCTTAAGGACTTGAAACTACCAATTTTCAATGGGAAAGAGAAACAAGGCAACAAGGACATGATAAATATGTTCTTGTAAAAATGGCAAGACTTCTATAGACTCAAGAGCACCATCAAGTTGTGAAAGCCTTGGAAATAAGGCTTATACATGGCCTCAAGAAAATGATAGGATCCCTATGTATTGGGCTGAATTTGAACAAGCCTTCTTAGAAGAACTTTTACTTGAAAATGAGCTAAAAAGAGTGTGGGAGGATTGGTATAATTGTAACATGGGTAAGAACACTTTAGTCTAGTACATAGTGAACTATAGGGAGGCAGTCCTTAAGTTGAAAGGAATCGAAGAATTCCAAAAGATAAGGGGTTTTGTGAGAGGTATGAAAGACACCTATAAGGGTGAGGTGAGAAGAAATTCTCCCAAGACCTTCAAAGAAGCAATTAAATATGCCCAAATATACAATGACATGACAGGGAAATCCAAAGAGTACAAACAAAGTTCCCAATTTGAAAGGAAGGGGCACTTCAGGAGGCTTCTCAGGCATCACCTAAGAAGCCTCACAAATAAAAATATCCTCTGTTAAAGAAAGAGATTATGAAAGGGCCAAGCAGGAGAATCTTTGCTTCAAATGTTTCCAAAACTATGCTGCTTGGAACTGCCCTAAGAATAAGCAAGCGAGTGCTAAATCCCCAAATAAACCTCCACAAAAATAAATACACGTAGTGTAGGTGTTGCTGCTTAATGGTATGGAAAAGTACACTGAGTAGAGGTTTATCATGAAAACAACACCCACATGTGTTGTCTATTGTTGGCAATGTGGCAGCCCACCTTTGGTCCTCATGATTTAATGAGGATGCATGGAAAAATTAAGAGGCAAAGAGTAAGAGTGATGGTTGATGATAGCGCAACACATAATTCCTTAAACTATTCGTTAGTTAAGACATTAAATTGCCAAAGAGTCTAAGTGCCCATAAATATCGGGTCTCTCTAGCAAAGGGCAATGATAAAAAGATTTGGAACACCATGATTCATGGTGTAGAGGTGGATATCCAAGGTTATCAGGATGGGTTGGATTTTTAAATTATGCATCTCGATCGAACAAATGTTGTGCTTGGTCGAGAGTGGTTGTATAGACTTGGGCATAGTTTGCAGTGGAGTTATTTAAATAACTCCATTATGTTTGAAAAAGATGATAGTCTTTTCTAGATTCAGGGAGAACATGATGTACCCAACTCTCCCCTCATTTGTTCGACGGAATTGGAATGACTTCTACAACAACAACATTGTGAGGTATATCTATTGTAGCATAGAGGAGTAGGGAGAGGAGGTAGGGTAGGAAGAGGAAAGCAAAGATTGCAGATAATGGAAATGGAAAGAACTGAAAGGATAAATGAAAGTACTAAATTAATGAAAGACTTACATTGAGAAAGCTTGATGTTGACTCCTATGATGTGACACATAACACTACTCCCTCATAGAATCTAGACACTAGATACTAGAATACCAAAGTGTATATGGGATATCTCCCAATATGACACGTGGCATCCATAGGACACACTAGACTAAAATTGACTCCATTTCCTAGTGAACTTTCCTTTATTGGTGATTTTATTTCTGCTACATTTGAAAAGAATAATTTTTCTATAGATGTGATTAAAAAGTATGAATCTTCGTTTAAGGATTTAATGATTGAATTTAAAGATGTTTTTCCAAGCGACTTGCCTGATGGTTTACCTCCCGAGCAAGTTGTAGATCATAAAATGTACATAATTCCTAGAGCTACACCTATTTGTAAACCATCCTATAGACTTAGTCAAATGTAAGAACATGAGGTTGAAAGTCTTCACTTTTATTGGTAAAGAAAAAAGATGGCACTAGGCATTTATTCATAGGGTTAAGAAAAAAGATGGCACTAGGGATTTATGCATAGGTTACAGAGCCTTAAATAAAATCACAATTAAAAGAAAGTATCCTATGCCTCGCGTTGATGAGCTCTGTACAAGGGGCAAAATATTTTACTAAAATTGACTTAAAATCAAGATTTCAGCAAGTGCGAATTAGAGAAGAAAATGTCCTTGAGACATCATTTCGTACTATGTATGGGCATTCTCAGTTCAAAGTTATGCCATTTGGTTTAACAAATGCTCCAGCAACTTTTATGATAATTATGAACAGTGTCTTGAAGCCATATTTAGGAAAATTTGATGTAGTATTCCTAGATGATATCCTCATCTATAGTAAAATGAGAAAAAAGCATCTAGAACATTTGAGGAAAATGTTTCAATTGCTTAAAGATAATTCTCTTTTTGCAAAAGAATCCAAATGTGAATTCTTTGCAAAAGAAGTAAAGTACTTGGGACATATTATATCCCAAGAAGAGATTCATATGGATCCCAAGAAGGTAAGGACCATTTGGTTGGAATGGCCACATCCTACAAACCTACAAGAATTGCAGACATTCTTATGTTTGTCTAGATTTTGTAGAAGATTAATTCAAGATTATGCTAAGATTGCTGTTTCGATGATGGACCAGCTCAAGGAGAAGGGAAGTACCTTCATATGGGATGAACCTCAAAAGAAAATTAAAAGTGGCTATAGCATGTGCTCATGTCTTAAAGATAGTGGATCCCAATGAACCATTTGTGGTTGAAATAGATGCCAGTGATTTTGTTGTTAGGGTGGTACTTCTATAAAAGGATTGATCAGTGGCTTTTGAAAGCAAAAAGCTAGACCGTGCCTAACGGAATTACTTGACATATGAGAAGGAATTGTATGCTATATTCTATGCTTTGAAGAAATGGAGGCACAATTTGTATGGTGCCAAATTTGAGATCATTTTTTATCAAGAAAGCATTAAGTGGATTTGCAATCAGCCAGAGCTTAAAGGAAGAAAAGATAGATGGGCTGAAATAATGTAAGAGTTTGATATCCAATTGACATATCGGAAGGGGAAGTTCAATGTGATAGCAGACTCTCTAAGCTGAATGCCAACTGTTAATGAATTGAGTTTTACTCAATTCCAAAAGGATATCCTAGAGTCCTTAAAAGGAAAATGTGAGTTTCGGTGAATAGTTGTGACAAGGAATTTTTTGTGGAGTTGCTGCTCCTCCCCGCTCCCTTGCTGCCCCCTCTCTCTTAGCCCCTCGCTCCCTCCTCCTCCTCTTCCTCTCAGCCCGCCCCCTCCCCTCTCAGCCAACTGCCCCTTCTCTCCTCTCTCTCTCAGCCCACCCCCTCCCCTCTCAGCTTGCTCCCCTTCCCTGCCTCTCGGCCGCTCCCTACCCCCGCCCTCTACCCTGCTCCCTACCTCATCCTCTACCCTGCCCTTTACCTCGCCCTCTACCCTGCTCCCTTCCCTCTGCCTCAGCCCTCCCTCTACCCCATCCTCTACCCCACTCTCCTCTATCTGCTCCCTACCCCTTGCCTCTACCCCCATGTCTCTACCCCCCTCTCCTCTATCCCACTCCCTACCCCCTGCCTGTACCTCCCTCTCCTCTACCCCGCTCTCCTCTACCCCCCTCTCTTCTACCCTGCTCCCTACCCCCCGCCTCAGTCCTCTCCTCTCCCCTGCTCCCTACCCTCTACCTCAGCCCTCTCATCTACCCCCCTCTCCTCTCCCCCGCTCCCTATTCCCCCGCCTCAGTCCTCTCCTGTACCCCCTCCTCTTCCCATCTCCTTCTTTCCTTCCTGTCTCCCCCTCTTTCCTTCTCCTGCAGCGCTTTTTGGAGTAGACAGAGCCTCAAAAGTGTTCAAATCTCGCTGAGCTGCTGAGCTCCCCGTCTTGCTGCTCCCTGCTGCCCTCCGTCCTGCACCCCTCTCCCCTCCCTCCCCTCCCTTCCCTTCCCCTCCCTCCTCCTCTCCCTGCCAGCCCCTCCTCCCGAGCTGCTGCTTCCTCACCCGTTGCCCTCTCCCGCTCCCTTCCCTCCCTTTCCCGCTGCCCTCTCATGCTCCCCTCCCTCCCTCTCCTGCTGCCCTCTCCTTGCTCCTCTCCCTCCTTCCCTCTCCTATCCTCCCTGCTTACCCCCCACTACCCCTCCCTCCCCTATCCTCCCTGCCTACCCCCCGCTACCTCTCCCTCCCTATCCCCATTGCCTTTCCTCGCCTCTCCCTACCCCCCCGCTGCCCCTCCCTCCTTACCCCTACTCCCCCTACCCCGCTTCCCCTACCCACCCCACCCGCTGTCCTTTCCCTACCTCTTCCCACCCCGCCGCTGCCCCTCCTTCCTTACCCCTTGCTCCTCTACCCCCCGATCCCCCTACCCATCACATTATGCTTCAATGACCAGATGGTTCCTTTTTTCGACAGAGAGTTGAGGTTGCTGGGAGGCAGGATCAGTGTAGGATTTGCAGGACCCTTGGGCAATTGGCCAGAGATTGCCCAAGAAAGAAGAAAAGGCCCAAATGGTTTATTCTGGCTTCTCGTCCTACTTCTTCTACATGCGCTACCAGAGCCCCCCCTTCTCGCCTAGGACCTTCGGGACCAGCCCCTAGACCTAGCCCCTCTTCTTCAGTGCGCAAAGAACGATCAGCACGTCCTGCTTCTATCATCCCCCGTTGGATGCTTGTGAGGGTTGCTTACACTCTGCCACCTCTACGAGGCACCTTGGACCATTCTCAATTACAGGTAGGAGATATTCCTGTAATTGTTTTAGGCATAGATGTGGTTGCCCCAATCCCTTCACTTGCTCATTAGGAGGGGCAACCCATTTCTTCAGGGCCTATCACTAATGTTCTTGATCAGCCTCTCAGTCTCCATGAGCAGCCTCCTCCCTCGGTTAGTCACACTTCACCTCTTGTTAGAGGTAAGGGGGTTATTTCGCCTACTCCCTCGAGTGCAGGGATTCTTCACACTCCTATGCCAGTTCCCTCTTATAGGAACTCCTTTGCAGTACTGGCAGATTTGACAAAGTTTGAGATAGAGGAGTTTGTACCCTCTACCTTGGGGGAGCCGGTTATTGGGATTCCTTTGGACAGGGCTTCCCCCTCTGTTGGAGTGGGGTTTCTTTCACCAGTTGATTTCCCTCTGCTTGACAGGAGGACTCTTTCATAGGAGAGGATTTTCTCCACCACCAGGTCGGGTAGGGCATTTCACCCGGCCTCCTCCTCCCGTCGATGAGGATCATTAGTTGGAATGTTCAAGGCCTTAGTGGTATACTTCATCACCGCCGTAGGCAGCTGATTTGTAACCAACTCCATCCAGGTGTTTCAAGTGGCCCCATTGATATCCTTATGCTCCAAGAGCATAAGCTGGATGGTAGAAATTGTGCCAAGTCAGGTAAGCTTCTTTATGGCCATACTTTATGGTCACCTACCTTGGGCATCAGGGGAGGCATTTGCATTTCTATTTCTTCTTCGATGCTCCCCTTGGTCATTGGACATGGTGTCATAGTCCCCTCTAGAGCACAGTGGGTTATTTTGCTGATTGGTGGCCGTAAGGTTGGCTTTCTTAATCTTTATGCACCAAACTTGAGAGGGGATCGTGTCCTCCTTTGGAAGGAGTTGCTCTCTTGGTCCCATTTTGCAGACTCTTGGATTATTGGGGGCGATTTTAACATGGTTGAGATGCCTTCAGACAAAAGAGGGGGTAGGGAAGGTGGCATTCACTCCCTTGAAAGAGCAGCATGGGATGCCTTCCTTTTTCAATTTAGTGGCAGAGATGTTTGGTATGATGATGCTTTTCACACTCAGCCACAGTCTCTTTTGTTTTCTTGGTCGAACAAGAGAGCATGGATGCCTATCCATGCACGGATTGATAGATTTTATGTGGATGATTGGGCACTGGACAGAGGTGGGACAATATGCATCAGTGCTGCGGTGTCCACTTCAGGTCATTTTCCGGTTGTTTTGGTGGTTTCAGAGCCTCAAGCGAGAGGCCGCTCTGCTAGTATCATGATTTTAGATGCCTTCTATGCAAAGGAGGGCCTCACAGAGACAGTGCTACGGATTTGGGTTTCTCACCTGTAGGGTGGGCAGTTGTCCCCGTCAGATGTGGCTATAGCCCTCACTGATATTAGTAGCTTTTATCATTCTATTGCTGCTATTAGGAGAGATGAGATTCGCAGGTGAGAGATTGCCATTCACCAGTAGCTGGCAGCTCTCCAGAGAGGAGGAAAAATGGCCTACAGATGCTTGGATTTAGGAGCACCTTGTTACAGCAAGGGCTCATCAGCAGACACTTTTAGATCAGAGAGTAGAGTATGCCTTTCACGCCAGAGAGTCTTTTTGGACGCAGATAGGAGGTAGAGTCAACAAGTAGTTCTTCTCTACTCTTGGCCCTAGACATAGTAGAGAGAGTGTTTCCCAGCTTGTTGGCTCAGACGGGGTACTTCAGACACATCCAGATGCCGTCATGCAGATTGCTTCAGATTAGTATGCCTTCCTTCTGATTGCAGATCCTGATTCACAGGTCAGAGATGATGCCAGATAGGTTGTTTGGCAACATATTCCTATGTTGGCGGATTGAGGTATGAGAGCCTCACTTGATGCACGCTTCACCAACATAGAGTTCAGGACTGCTCTTACTGCCCTTCATAAGGGTAGTTGTCCAGGGTTAGATGGACTTACACCCTCTTTTTTTTTAATTTTTTGGGATCAAATTAGGGATTACATCACCTCAGCCCTACAGGGCGTTTGGGACTCGGGTGAGATGCCAGACTCACTCTCGGAGGGTCTCATTCATCTTATCCCAAAAGGAGGTTGCAGAAATTTAGTGTCTCAGTGGAGACCGATCACCTTACTGGGCACTTTGTATAAGATCTTGGTGAAAGCCATCAGCTTGCGATTGCAGCCCATCCTGCCAGATCTTAAACATGACACGCAGACAATCTTTGTCCATGGCAGAAGCATTTTTTGTAACATATTCTCATTTTGGGAGGCCTCTGAGTGGGCTATGCATGAGGGCCATAGACTGGCAATTCTACTCCTGGACTTCGAAAAAGCATATGACACGGTAGATTGGGGTTTTCTAGAGGGAACCCTTCTTCGCTTTGGATTTTCAGATTTGTGGATTAGAGGGGTTTTTGCTCTTTACAGGTCAGCCCATAGCTAGGTACTCATTGGTGGAGTCAAGGGAGATAGGTTTCAGATTTCCAAATCAGTCCGCTAGGGATGCCCTCTAGCCCCCTTTCTATTCTTATTTGTGGCTGAAGCTATGAGCCTCTATTAGAGCTCAAGCTGATATTTTTGGGTTGAGACTTCCGTTGAGACAGGAAGAGAAGTTGCTAGACAGTGAGCTGGCAGATGACACAGCTATTTTTTTGGATGCCACTCCACAGACACTCACCTCTTTTAGGACAGCCTTGGATTTGTTTTGCATTGCAGCAGGGGCTCACATCAACTGGAACAAATCCAATGGTTTCTGGATTAGTGATGAGGACACTCCAGATTGGGGTGCTAATATTGGCTTTACTTGGATTCAGAGGGGTGTCTCCGTTGGGTATCTTGGATGCCAGGTTGGGGTGGGCATTTCTCCAGCACATCAGTTCTCGCTCCTGTGTTGGAGAGCATCAGGAGGAAACTCCTATTTTGGAGTGCAGCCAGACTTGACCTTGCATCCAGAGTAATGGTTGTAAACCAGGTACTGTTGGCTACGACCTGGTTTGTTTGCTCTTGTTGGTGCCGATCTACAAGCAGTATCACTCAGCTCAAGAGACCTATCAGGAATTTTTTGTGGAGTGGAGTAGATGGCACTTCAGATGTGATAGCCTGGGTGGCTTGGGAGACTCTTATTCTACCCACTGAGGAAGGGTGTCTCAATATTATTGATCCAGACTTGCAATGTAGAGCCTTGCTCTGCAAGATGGTGGTCAAAGATTTGATGTCTGGTCAGGAGCCATGGAAGGATTTTTTCTTATGCAGTCTACAGACATGCACACCTTCTCAGGGAGGAGATTGGATGGACAGGGCAATGAGCACTATCAAGAAGGCAGCATCACATTGTGTGCCTCTATCCTAAGATCTGCTTCCCTTGAATCCTATACACTAGAGAGGCCGGGTTGATGGATAAGGCATGAGCTCCCTTTGTCAACTAGGCATCCATTCCACAAATGAACTCACACTGCATTCTTTGTGTCCTAGTAACATTTTGAAGGGACCCCATCCAGATCCTTTATGTTGCAGGGCAGCTTCAAAAATAGTGTGGTCTCATCTCCATATCTCTGTCATCTGCTCCAACCATGGACAATGTGCAATCTTCCATGAGCCATCATCTAGAAGAAGTAAGAAATCTTCCGTGGTTTGCGGGTTGGTTCACAAGCATGACCAAAATCTGGAAATATCCTCTTGGGGAACCTGCCGCTCGACCCAGTGCCGCTCTTTGGAGGGAGTTCAAGCTGCCACCTCGAGCTACATGCATCGGACGATGCGTGTTGTGTATGAGAAGAAGAGGCACCTCCTCCACCCTATCCGTGTGCCATAGACGTGAGGGCCAAAGCCACTCTTTTGGATCCCATTGTACCTCTTGAAGAGGATGGCCCTCCCATAACCAAAGTTGCCAACGCATCCCCTCCTATCCTGTCAAGACTGAAACCGATGGTCCAGTCCTTAACCAAGCGGCTCACTACCCTGAAACTCTTCCACCAAGCTCCATCAAGCTCTAGTCTCCACTATCTCTTTGGCTATAAGAAGGCCTCCATGCCCACTATGTACTGTTTGGAGCAGCAGGAATTAAGGAGTCTATGCAAAAACAAATCCTAAGAGACACCCTAGTCCTAAAGAACCTATCTGATTCGTGGCTCTACTTCTAGAGAAATATAGGAGAAATATGGATGAGACCTTGAGAGATGAGTACATAGAAACTACCCTGCATCATCCTCTTCAAATTGGAGAGGTGGAAAGAAGATACAATGCCATTACCGCAAGAGGTTTGCTCACAAAGACACTTTCTATTTCAAGAAGAAAGAAAGTGAGCAGCAATAGCGCCATGCTAACCTTGTTTTTTTTTTTTTCAAGAAAATTACTTCATTAACTATGAACGAAAACCGCGAGAGCAAGCTCAAATGCGGGAGTACATCATGCAATGCATGAAAAAAACAGCTCAAAGTGAGCTAATAAAAAACCAAGGCAGAGGCTGAAAATGCCATCTCAACCCTGAAGGAAACTCAGAGAAGAAAGGACATCCCCTCCAAACTCTGAAAAAAGTAACTCTCCTAGTAGTGGCTGCTCTGGAAGATCCTTGCATGCTCGCCCAAATGGCCATCAGAGTGTGTACTGTGTCAGTCCAAACACTGGCCATAGTCTGGGAAGGGTGAACCTGGATACCCTCCATTGCCTCTGTACACCTGGCTCTCCAAATATGCCAAGCTACAATGCTAGCCAAAATCTCCCAAGACGTGTCTACTGAGGCATGAGCAGCTCTGAAAGGAGTGTGGGGAACATCTTGGAAGGAACAAGACTCCACTGAATGTTGCCGTACAATGAAAGTTGGATCTGGATCATGTCCCTCGAAGAACACCTATGGGCCAGTAGGAGATAATTAAGCCACTGAACCCTAGGTCATATAGGAAGGTGCTATATGAAAGATGCTGAAAATCCTAGTAGCACCTTTCCAGATCATCTCTGCACTCCCAAAGGCAATGCTATATTGACTCAATTGCCATGTGACAACGAGGACAAGAAGGGTCAGCTCTGAACCTGGATCTCCACAGGTTAACTGCAATCCCTCCATGAATAGAAAGCCAAAAGAAAAGAGTGAACTTTCTATTCCTGAGGGATTTCCAGAGCCTACGCCAAAAGTTCTTCCGCACAGCTGTGGCAATATCCAAACTTTCCTAGTGGCACGCTTTGGAGGGCCTCCAACCTCTACTGTTGAGCTAAAATCTCCGGGCATTTGTAATTGTATATCGAAAGAAGGGAAAGCTCTTCTCTTGGTGGCCCTCATCAATCCATTCCCACTCCCTTTGGTCCAATTGCAAGAACCTAATAGGGGAACCACCATACAGCCAGAGTCTCCAAGACCTCAGCGCAAGGAGAATAGGATCAGGGTCAAGATACCACTGTGAATCCCTGCCCCACTCCATGAATCCTGCAATCTTGACAGGCTGAAATACAACCTCCAAAAGAATATCATCAGAAGATCTGATAAGTCTACCTCTCGACTGAACATCAAAGACTAGGGTATCCTCATGTGCATCCTACAATGCAATGACCTGTAACGGAATGCCCATCCCTGAGAACGCTCCCCACCAAGTGGACTCTGTAAGCGGCATGTCATCTGTGTTAATCCACTCTGGCGGAATGGCTACCTGTATCTGCTGTATCCTGAGTGCACTCCCTCTGAGGTGGCCAACTGCTAAAAATCTCTGATCCTCTAGAAGTCTCATAAAGGCCTGCCAAGCGCCTACAATAGAGGCAGGTCCCCTCTCCCATCTAGACCACTACATATAATGTGACACTCCTAGTGGCCTGCCATGATGATCCAAAATCGAGTCATTCCACATGACTGGCTGTCTTTGAATCTCTTCACGAGAAGTGGGTGGAACTCTGCGAAGTGTGTTTCTGAAGCAGCCCCAAGCTTTCAGAATAGCAGCCATGAGAGGGGAAGGTGGGGATTTGAGATGGGCTGAAGTAAAGATCCATCCGCTACTGTCCAACCAATCTCCCCCATGAGAAGGGGTGCAAGACTGAATGTTGCGTGAGAAAAAATCCTTCCAGGTCTCTTGTCCACGCATCAATCCACGTACTATAAACTTGTAAAGCAAGGCCATACTCTGCAAGCTTGGGTCAATAATATTGAGACCCCCTTCTCTTGTGGGGAGAATGAGGGTCTCCCAAGCCACCCTAGATACAACATCTGAGGTGCCATCTAAACCGCTCCATAGGAAGTTTCTGATAGGTCTCATGAGCTGAGTGATACAATCTCTAGATCTGCACCAACATGAGCAAACAAACCAAGTAGTGGCCAACAATACCTGGTTCATAACCACAACTCTGGATGCAAGGTCAAGTTTGGCTAAACTCCAAAAGATAAGTTTCCTCCTGATACTCTCCAACACAGGAGCGAACTGCTGTGCCGGAGAGATGCCCAACCCAACCTGGCATCCCAGATATCTGTCAGAGACTCCCCTCTGAATCCAAGTGAACCCTATGTCAATCCCCCAGACTGGAGTGTCCTCATCACTAATCCAAAAGCCATTGGATTTGTTCCAATTAATGTGTGGACTTGCGGCAATGCAAAACAAATCCAATGCTGTCCTGAATGAATTCCGTGTCTGTGGAGTGGCATCCAAAAAAACAGCCATGTCATCTACCAACTCACTATCTAAGAGCTCATCCTCCTGCCTCAGAGGAAATCTGAGCCCTACGATTCCAGCTTGAGCTCTACTGTAATAGCTCATAGCCTCAGCCACAAAAAGGAATAAAAAGGGGGCTAGAGGGCAACCTTGACAGACTGATCTGGTAATCTCAACCCTGTCTCCCCTGACTCCACCAACAATAAGAACCTGGTTGTGGGCTGATCTGTAGAGGGCTGACACCCCTCTGATCCATGCATCTGAGAAGCCAAAGTGAGTAAGTGTGCTCTCCAGAAAGCCCCAATCTACCTTGTCATAAGCTTTCTCAAAATCCAAGAGTAGAATGGCTAGCCTGTGACCATTATGCATGGCCCACTCCGAAGCCTCCCAAAATGAGAAGATGTTATCAAAGATGCTCTTGCCATGCACAAAACCCGTCTACGTATCCTGCGAAGTACCTCTGGCACAGGAGTGCGAAGGAGCCCTGTGGAAGGAGGAGTGGAACAAATAATCCCCTTACCTCTATCAGGTGTAGGCAGACACATCCACCTAATCTCAGCCACAACTTTGTCACTCCCCTCAAGTAAAGAGCGGGCCTTTGCAGGAAGGTTCTCCCTAGATGAGCGCTCCTACATCTGAGCAGGGTTAGGAGCAACCTCATCTGCACATGGAACTAGGATAGGGATGTCTCCTACCTGAAGAGACGTGTCTGCGGCCCCGTTAGTGGTAGCCTGAGGTACTGGCTCACCAACTCTGACAGGCACCCAACGGGTGACAACCGGAGCAAGACATGCTGACTGTCCTGTACACACTATAGAAGTACCAGGACGAGAGTCTGAATGTCCTGGCTATGAAGTCGAAGGTCTAGCAACGCGTGAGGCAGTAGGAACTGGTCGTGAAGAAGGTCTAGGTTGGGTGAACCTATGAGGCGCACCCGTGGATCTTTTTGGTCTTTTATTTTTCCTTGGGCAATCTCTGGCAAAGTGCCCAAGGGTCCTGCAAATCCTACACTGATCCTGTCTCCCTGCAATCTTGACTCTCTGTCAGAAGAAGGAGCCATCTGGTTGTTGGAGCATAATGTGGTCATCCGAGATGTTAGGGTTAGAGACAATGACCCTAACACACGGTACCCCATCGGACCTGACTGCCTTTGCTATTGAAGTAGGCATCTCAGGGAGAGGGGGGATCTCAGTAACCACTCCAAAGGCGGCTCCAATGGAATGTAGCAGTTGATGGTACACCTGAGGAAGGCCTAAAAATCTGATGAAAAGTGACATCATCTGGCTGTCTTCCTCGACACCCCAAAGAAAAAGGGGTTAAAAAAATCCTTCTGGAGCTCAGTGCTAACGGGCTAGCCTGCAACACTGTACGAGCTACCTCTGAGGAGTCAAAAACAATCTGAAAGAAACCTCGCCCAAGCAGACGAACATCTGTAAGGTGCCCTGCGAGGTCTCCAGGTAGAGTGGCGAGCATCTAGTCCCTCGCCTGTAACCTGGAAGGGTGGGACCCATGGATGCGAGCAAAGAGCGATGTCAAGCTCTCCTGCTCAGTATCTTTTTTGAGACACTGCAACTCGTCTTTTGAGAAAACAACTGTTTTCGCGGCTGGTGGGAGTGGAGGAGATTGGTTGAAGGCAGAGCCATTGCCAATTGAGGTGGGTGAGGCCGACTCGAACACGAAGAAGGTTCCTTCCGCACTAAGCTGCCCAGGAGAGGAGGAAGGTGAGTTGAGGAGGAGGAGGGGCTGAGGAGGAAGGTGAGGAGGAGGAGGAGGAGGAGGGGCTGAGGAGGAAAGGGAGGAAGGGGAGGAATGAGGAGGAGGAGGAGGAGAAGAGGGGAGGGGAGGAGGGGTAGGGAGCGGGAAGAAGGGGTAGAGGAGGGGGGTAGAGGAGAGGGCTGGGGCGGGGGGTAGAGAGCGAGGGAGAGGAGAGGACTGAAGTGGGGGAGAAGAAAGGGGGATAGAGGAGAGGACTGAGGCGGGGGAGAGGAGAGGGCTGAGGCAGGGGGTAGGGAGCAAGGTAGAGGAGAGGGGGGTAGAGGCGGGGGGTAGGGAGTGGGGGGTAGGGAGCGGGGGAGAGGAGGGGGCGGAGGAGGGGGAGAGGGCTGAGAGGGAGAGGAGGAGGAGGGAGCGGGCTGAGAGGGAGAAGAGGAGAAGGGAGGGAGGGGCTGAGGGAGAGGGGGCAGCAAGGGTCGGGGAGGAGTAGCAGCAAGGTGTCTGGAGGTTTGGATGGGGCAATTGGCAGATAACCTTTAGCTCTAACATATAAAAAAATATAAAAGATTTCATTCATTTTATGCATAGCAAGGGCAGAGAACCCATGAGCCCGAAGTAGCTACCGCACAAGAGTGTGCACATCCTAATGCAAAGAGGTATGTCGGTGAAGAACCAAGTGAGGATGCCCTCGAATGATGTGTCAATGAAGGCCATGGGAGCAGCTACCAAGGGAGATCACGTCATGACTCTCAATGTGCCGATTAGAGAGTCACCAAATGCTCAAGGGAGCTTCCCAGTTGAAGACGCAAATCGTGGGCCGCTCAAATCGAATCCATGAGCACCAACGGGAAGCTTGAATGAAGGTGATAAGAGAGGCAATCTATGGCAAAATCATGAGCAAGTTTTGGCATGGATTTCGAGGACAGGAGCAGTAGCAGTAGACGGCATCAAATGGCACAGCAACAATCAAGGCGGTCACCGAAGTGTACCGAGATCAGAGAAATGATATTTGACTGTTCGGGACAGTCAAACACTGCAATGTCGCAGATGACAAGGTGTGAAAAGAGTATTCCCCACTATCGAAAGCCTCAAGTCAATGTACTGGAGTGTCGGTACAATCGAAATGACTTGTGGGTAAGCTCGGGAAGCTCAAATCACTACCTGTTGGAGGTCACTACAGTCTAAATCTGAGCAAAAAATGCCAAAAAATAGCCTAAAACTGCTCGGAATCGCCTTTTGACAAGTTGTATGGAGTCCTGGCACTGTCGCGCATCTGTCTACAAAGGTCCGTATGGGCGTACGAATGTTGGGATGGGCATACGGACAAAAAAAGTTGATTTTTTTCCTTGAAATTGTGCTAGACAGGGTCGTTTATGTTTGGGCAGTGCCAAAATGTCAAAAAATGTCGAAATTGGATCTCAAAAGTTCAAAAAACAGCCGTCTGCTGGATTGCTCCAAAAGAAGTTTCTGGTGACTTATGAGGAATGTTGGCCAATGCTGAGGGAGAACCATGAACTGATGCGGGAGTGAGCTGAACTCACAAACGAGGACCAGGAGCAATCACTAGGACATCAGAGTACTTGATGGCAAGGAACCATGGTGAGGCTAAGGGAAGGGAGGCTCTACCTTAGAGGAGAGGGGAGCTTCCATTTGCGGGCTTCTCTCATCCTCTAGATAGAGCAAGAAGAAGGTAGGAAGGGAGGCTCTGATACCACATGAAGGCACATGGTGGAGAGGGAGAGAGAGAGAGGGTAGGCTAGGGAGAGAGGAAGTGATACTCAAGGAGAGACATAATGAAATGGAAATGAAATAACTAGAGCAATAAACGAAAATGAAAGTACTCACATGTAGACCAAAGAGCTTGTAGCTTGATACTTGATTGATTTGACACTAGACAAGTACAACTCTTATATAGAGCACACACACACACATATGAAAACTTACGTAGATGGGATAACTCCCAATGTGACACGTGGCATCCATAGGACATCCTAGACAAGAACTCACACTAGAACACACCAAACTAACTCAACTTGGATTCATATTCTAACAGGGATTAGATTGGATTCGATTGTAGGACATCACCTCAGTGACATCATCAATGAGGTATGTGCATGTGGAAGATAAGGCCAGCCCAGCCTATAAAACGAGGCTTGTACTTTGCTATCAGCATCAATCAACTTCAGCATTTGCCTTCGTATTGTCTCCATCTCTCTGACTGTCCCATGTTACTCTCATGATTACCACTAGGATTATAGGAGTTTTGTGTGGAGAATTTGTATTTGTCTTACAAATGCCTCAATGATCCTAGTTAAGAAGTGAGAGTTCGATTATATTGGTCTTTTTCAGCACCCAAGGAGCAATGGTGGTGACCTCTAGTGCAATTGCTTGGGTGGCGGATAGAGGACCACCTTGTGGCTATGAGGATTTTTGGGGAAACATTACTATAGGCCTCATATGACAATTGATCACATCTATCAAATCAAGACTACATAGCAAAAGAGCAGAATCCTAGTCATTTCTATAGATGGGAGTTCTTTGCCAACATCATTGTGTGGTATATATGGACAACCATATATAAGTAGGCCATTGATCGACAGAGTACTTCTATCCTTGACACCCTCACTTGTATCTAAAAGGTCATTTGGCATAGACTTTGAGGTAAATGGGGCGAATGATAGGGGGACTTCGACTGCATGAGGAGGAGTAAGGCCTTTCTCAATACCTAGGAACCGGGCCCTTTCTTACATTTTGGAGGTAGAGGTATTGTATGGCATTATTTTTTTTCCAGAGAAAAGAAACTTTTGTTAATGCTTGAGAAAACAGCATAAAAAATTCAGCTTCTAGAAGGAGCTAGTAGTGGTAAATAAAAACAAGAAACTCGCTGCCAAAAAGAAAAAACCATCCTATTTCTAGAGAACCCAGCTCACTGCCTAGGGCAGCTCCAAAACAAGGGCTAACAGCCCACTGGGAAAGGGGGGGGGGTATATACATCCAGCGAATGCCTCACCCAAAAGAAGTGTAGAAAATGATTGTAGGCTAACCCTTGCAAAAACGCTCCCCTGTTCAGTGGTCACTCTCAATTCTAGAGTCCCTCACTCCCTGATGGCACGAAGCATCTATATAATGTCCTACCAAATAGTTATAAGCCAAGCTTCCGGAGAGACTTTCTGGCCTCCCATCACCAAACTGCAACATGCTACCCATATGTTCTAGGTGATGATATTGGCTACCATCTCCCACACACTATCCTTCGGCAATTGTAAAAGATGCCACATGGAGGGAGGAACCACATTGTATGCCTCAATACCTCTTCTAACTCACAGCCCCACACACATAGTGAGAGAATGGAATATTGGGGGGACCCACCATGGAGCACTCTAAATATGCAAGATGCCTAGGGCTGAATAAGCTTCAATGCAGAGATGAAAATTTCACCTTGATTTGCCTTCAATGAGTAAGAGAAGAACCCCACAACTAAGAACCTACTACCTGCTGCAATGGGGGGAGAGAGAGAGAGAGAGAGAGAGAGAGAGAGATGTATCGCCTGAGTTTGGTCTCATCTGTGCTTAGATCTCTCCTAACTAGTTTCCACCTCTATCTCCGTTTTGGCCCATCTATCCACATTAACAATGGAGCCATGTCTACTAATAGCTTGACTAGAACCCTTCCCCCTCTACTAATAGCCTGACTAGAACCCTTCCCCCTCAAAGAGAATTGTCAATTGGGCTTTTTTCCCCAGAGAAAGGAAAATCTTAGTGACATGAACATGAAGGAAAAAACAACTCCCCAATGAAGGCTGAACAAATTAGCCATTCCGACGGTTTATAATGCCATATTATACCACCTTCATTGAAATGAAGGGAAGGTCTTGGCTCCCATATATTGATAAAAGCCTCCCTCTTGCCTCTCATGTGATCCGAGTCTACCTGGAGTCTATTTGCCTTTGAAAGTATGAATGATATCTGGCCAAATGCTGGCTAGTGTCTCTAAGGTTAATATGGTTTGCTGCTCTATGGCTTGCCTGCACCTAGCTATCCATATGTACCAAGTAATGATGAACACTATCAAGTCCCATCTGTGACATTGTCCAGGTCTCCAATCGAAAGGAAAAGTTCCCCTGAATGTCCTCATAACCACAAGAAGGTCCTCTTCTTGTAATCCAGGCTACTGCTCCATATATTCTTGATCCTAGCGAAGACCACCATCCTCAAAGCTCTCCTCCAAATCTCATGTGCTAGCAGCCAAATTTAGCACCTCTAAGACTCCTTAGTGAAACCATATCATGAGCATGTAATTGGAGAACGACCAAACCATAAATGTCAAAGAGGACAGACTTGAGGTACCCACCATAAAAATCAAGATCTGGTGTCTCATAAAACACCCAAGCCATGCAGCAGTCTGCAACATTTGGCTTGTGAACGACTCTCTAGTCCTCATAGACTGCACTCTCAATCTCCTCTATCATGGTATGGTATCCTACTCCGTAAACTACCCGTCCCTATGCAAGTGGGGGCAACTTTGTGAAAGAAAACCACTCTCCCACTATATTACTGGCCACGGTCCGAGAAAAGCCTGCTCGGGAGAGGTTGGGTTTCTCCCAATGTTTTTTTAATGCCAATCTGATAAGGTAGTTGAAAAGGAAATGTTGTTGCCTCCTCTCTTCAAACGACATTGGATGCCTCTAAAAACTTTCTCACATTGCATCCCAAGCCCTGAGAATAGACGTTGCAAATCTCATCGTCTGAGCTCCTACCAAGCGAGTGGCCTTCATCCTAGAAAAAATCCACCTAGTACTTAGCTCCCAAGGGCCTTCCAAATCTAGTTGGATCTCATGAAGTTTGTGAAGGAGTAGCTCCTTTTTTCTCCCACTACCATGCAGCATGCCTTTGATAATGAACTTTGCGAGCGAAGCTCTACTATGGCGCTTTGGGTCCACAGTGCCTAGCCCTCCTCTAGATTTTGGCTGAATAATGCTGTCCCAAGCCACCTTCACCCTAGCCAAACTTCCATCCCCTCTCTACTAGATGAACTTCTTGATAAGTTGCTGCCAATGCAAGATCTAGAAAAGGCCCAACAAGAGTTTATGTACCACATAGTGGCAAGCAAAACATGATTGGCAACCACTACTCTACTTGCCAAGGATAGCTTCGCCAATCTCAAATGCCAAAGCTTCCTCCAAATGCTTAGAAGTAGTGGTAGCAAGTGATTCTCTGACATGATGTCCAACCCTACATGACATACCAACCATATATGGACCTTTAGCATCAGAGTAAAATCTTTGTACGGTCTCTAGTTTGGGTGTGTTGAATCACTGAACAAATCTCATAGAGCTTATGCCAGGTAATAAGAGCTTTTGAAGTGAGGCAAAACACCTCCATGACTGAAACAAATACCTCAAAGTCATTACCCCTCCATCAAGATACACTACTGTATCAAGAAGCTCATCGAAAGCTATAATGGGCACTGTGATGCTCCAAATACCCATGCCTTTGTCTCTCAAAAACTTCTCATAGACTCTACAACAAATAGAAAAAGTATAGGCGCCAAGGGACATCTCTGTCTCAATTTGGCTCTATGAAATCTATCCCCTTGGGCTTCCCTAACGAAACCTTGCCTATGTGCTGAGGAGTAGATTGCTGACACCCCTACGATCTACTATCTTGGGAAGCGTATCCTGCTCAAGAAGAAAATCCCAACAATCCACCCTATCATAGGACTTGTTAGAATCAAGAAGCAATCCTCCTGGCAAAACCATGCCAAATATGGCTTCCCAAAATGGAAAGATGTTATAAAAATGCTTGATAAGGTACAATGCCTATTCAAGTGGACTGAATAATGTCTGGTAAGCAAGGGGCAAGTCTCAAGTTGATGTCCTTAGGTAGGATCTTGTAAGCAAATCCAAGCAAGGCAATGGGACTGTGAAATCTCAAGTGTATCTCTGTTGCCCATAGGAATAAGGTGAATCAGCGCCTTTGAAAGTCTATTTGGAATATCCTTGGTCTCCATGACATCATGAAAAGATATGAGAATGCCTGAGCTCATAAGCTCCCAATGAGACTAAAAAAGGATCGGCTATAAATTGTCCTCTCTTGGATAATTGCCTTTTAGTAGAGGTATGATTTAAATTTCAACCTTGATCCTTTCCCTCTATTATTGTATATGGTGTCTTGATTCTAGCAATGGCTTAGTGGACCATTCTCCTATTAGGCTCCATCTAATTCTAGCCGAGGAGTAGTGGATCATTCTCATTTTTGTATCCTCCTCTTAGGACGCTCTCAGATTAGAATTCCCAACATTTATACACTCAATTTGAGAAGGGATAGCATTATTTTTAGAGTAAGGTTTGCATAGGGTTGCCATAAGTTGATTCTCGGATAGTATTGGGGAGTTTAATATGGTAGAGGACCTTATTGAGCAATAAAGAAGGGGGGGGAGAAGGTGGAGATATTTGTTGAATTCATATTTTAGGACTAGTGATGGAGACATTTTTGTCGAGGTAAGTTTCAGATTAGTGATGAAATATTTGGTACTCTTGGCCTATTAGGAGACTTAGGGAGACTATTCATGCCAAAATTACATTGATGATTAGGATTTAGAAAGATGGGCTTGCACTTTTGTTTCCATAGGTATCATTCCTTCTAACCATCTTTCCATTTTCATTCCCATCAGGGACTTGGTAAGGATAGCCTCATCTATCAGAGTTAGGATATTAGACTTTATGTAGATGGATGAGGATCTTTCAAAGCACATCATGGATATCTAATGGAGCTAGGACATCAATGCTAGTAATGGATCCATACACCTCTCTACGATTCTTCAACTTGATTGGGTTCACTTTAGAGGGAGGAGGAGGAGCATCCTTCAGATTCATGGATTCAAAAGAGGATGACTCTTATGCACTAGGAGAAACAATGTGTTCTTAATAAGAGATAAGAGTATTGGCGGTGCCATGCTCAAGAGGATTTATGGACTTGATTTGGGAAGATGCAATAAATACTTTTTTGGAATACAGATATAAAGTCATTAAGTAGCTACAAGATGCTCACAGAGTTTGAGGCAACGAGTCATTTCCTCTATTCACAAACATAGATTTTCAAACATTATCTTTTCATCAAGAATGGGGAGGAGATTCTTGATTGCAAACTTGAAAATAACACAACCATATTCCTAGATGTCTCTCTCAAGAATTTATGATGCTTTAAAGTAGCTTTAGAGGACTTTTGCCTGGTAGCAAATGCACTCATCGATTGGCGCAATATATTTGTGATGCTAAGTAGGTGTGGATGTGCCTCCCACCCTAGCAATGAGAAAAATAGAAAGATCATTAAGCAATCGACATTTAAGTGCAACTCTTGTTGCTTAGGAAAATTTAGTCTATAGATGTATGCCTATATGCAAGTGGTTCTGTAACCTAGGAGCCTTTGTTTTATTGTTTAGTTATTCAAGTTGTTTTCTTGCCTAAGGTGGTGCAATCAAGACTACAGATTCTTGTGCATCTTTTATTGACTTGATAGAAGGATTTTTTTTTGGGGAGAAATTACCTGGAATGCATGTCTCTCCAAAGGATTATATTATGTTATCTGCATGATAGTACTAGCATGCATGCAACTTTTGGAAACTACAAGACAATACTCTTTTACTGCCAATGAGACTAGATAAGATTGAGGCTTTGAACAATACATAGATTGTGGCATGGGGTAAAACATGCTGGAAGAGTGTGAGTGATGTTTTTTTAATTGGATGTTTTTGATATAGACTAACTAACATTGAAAAGGCCTATGTTTTGCACTTTGATGGGACTTGGTGTGTTACATACAATGCACGTTTGTGTTGGTATGTGTCCATTAGGCTGCTTCCAATAGTATAGAATTTTGATATCATTTCACTATCTAATATCTTTTATTGAATGCATAAATTCTCATGCAACTGTTTTAAAATCTTTTCACCATACAATATTTTCTTACTTCTGGTTCCAGGATATGTGTGTATTCGGGGATTTGAGCATGTGACATGTGCACCAAAACCCTTGGTGTGCAGATTGCATTTTCCCATAAGCAAACAACGAAGAAATAAGAAAACCACAAGATGAAAGGTGTGTGCAGATCACTATCTATAGCCACATACAAAAACACCTAGGTTGGCATCATGGTTTGATGGTTCATAGTAATAAGCTAGGAGGATAATTTTTTGAAACAAAATTATAGAAATCCTCTCTTTTTTCTCAAAATAAGAAATCCTAATTTTGTAGAGTTAGAGTTATGAAGTCCATTTGCAATTATTTTCTCATAAACTTAAAAAACTATTTTCTTTTTAGGATTTCACACCAATAAGAAACATCACTAACTGAAAATATTTCCTTGTTTATGAGTGTAGAGCTACAAAAGGAAATGCTTATATAAATGATAATGGCTATTTGATGAAGACGATTTTTTTGGGTTTCGTGTCATATTTGGAGGATTCTATATTGGAGATTGTACATTGATCATTGCACTTTAAAGGCTTGTGTTTGCCTGCTTTCATAGTGAATCAATTTCAATTGATGACCAAATAGCTAGCTAGATCCCCCCCCCCCCCCCCCCCAAATCCAAAAAATAAAAAAAGAAAAGCTAAAACAATACGGAAACCAAAGGAGAAGAATGGACCAACCTTAGTCTCCAATGGATTTGGGAATCAACTTTCACAAACATTGGTCTTACTTCCCATCAATAAGTACTCTTCTTTGCACTCTAATCGGAATGAAGCATAATAAGCGTAGGAGAAGTGAGTATGTATTTAATGATCTCTAAGACCCATTCACACAAAGTTGAAGCTCTTAGATTGAATGGCTAACAAGGACTCTTTTAAACCCACATTTGAGTCTCCAACTCACAAATTCGTTTCACAAATAAGCAAGAGTAGTAGTGTACATGCTGCCAATTTTTGTTCTCTATATCTCTGGGCACTCAAAATGTTCTTCTACCTTACTTGCTTCATAAACAAGGAAGTGTGGGAATCATTCTCGAGTGGATAAAGTTGTGTGATGATTGTTGTTCACTTTCAAGGATAGGGTCGAGAACGAATCCTAGAATTGCATAAAGCAGTTATGCCCAAATTCTTCACGACGCAGGTCTCAATGTTCAACTTTTTCTTCTTCCACATAGAGCGTAGATCATGACGATCATAGGCATTCTTCTTCTTGGTTATGGGAAATCTGCTACTCATACTAGTTGTACTACCATACTACTTTCTATTTTGATCTATAGAATTTCTCACCAGTGTCGTCTCTTGCTTTATCGAGATGTTGTAGCGCTCTGTGTCTCCGTGACTTGCCAATATGCACATCTGTTGTACCTTTGCTAAAGGATAGAATGGTAATTCAAGTGGGGATTCCCCTTTCATGCCTTCTTTCAAGTAGTAAAGTGGAAGCATGTTAGGACTAAGTGTCCTAAGTGGACTAAATGTCCTAAGTGGTACATGTACTAACTATACCAACTGACCTGACTAACTGTAACTAGGCCTACAAGGCACATACCAAGGAATGAGTGGCACCTATGGATAGCCCATAGAATGGCCTACCGTGAGGGATTTGCTAGTTGTATAGCACCCCTTTGGTTGTTAGCTCATGTTTCAGAGATTCTATAGGCACCCTAACCTTGTAAAAGATGTGGCTCTTGATAGCGCTTCTCCTAGAGAACATGGGTGACATTTTTGCTCCACTTGAAGGTGCCACCAATGAGGATGTTGTAGCATATAAACCAATGAATGTTGGCACCAATTTTGTGCAAGAAGACATTGCAGCATGTGTGCGGGCTGTTGGGACTCCACTTGAAGATTCATGTTAGCCGGTTTGCAGATTATGAGGAATTCAAAGCGATGCTTTCGAGCAGATCATGCTGCACTAAACCACATCTTCACACTGAGAGATGTCATTGAGGAGATCTGAGCATGGGACTCCAAGGAGATCTATTTGCCCATTTCTTTGTCCTTTCAAAGGCCTTCCATGGGCCTGATGTTGAGCTCCATAGGGTAGAAGAGGACTTATTTGCTCTCTTTTTTTGTATAATGGGTCTATGAAGGGGTCCATAATTACTAAGACAATAGCTTCATTAAAAAACATTATAAGTTTTGGTCTTAGTTTGTAAGCAGTAATTGCATTCACAGATAGGATCCATAAAATGCATGAATTTTTTTCATTTGAAGAGGAATGTACAAAGCTCTTTGGGGGAATTCAAGGTTGGTAAAAGAGGAAATATTACGCTTTTCAGTAAAATAAATACATTTTGCTAGATGCATGTATGTTATGTCTGAAGATGAAGTGTTAGTACAAAGTTGGCCCTTCAGATGGTGGCTTTTTCTTTTTGGTTCAAGGTTGAGTTGACATCCTTTTTGTGTTGGCATTAATTTTAAAGCATATAGTTATTTATGGTTCTATTAGTATTCTCTTTCTGTCAATTCTTAGGTAACCACAGTGAAGCTTATCATGCCAATCCATGCTAGAGATAAGCGTAACTACTATGTTTCATGAGTGTAATATTCCAATGCATATCTACTTATCATTTGTCCCTTTGCATGATTCTATTAGATCCACCCTAAGTCTCATCTTTCATCCCTGTTAAGTAGTGTCTCCTAACCAATGGAGTTGTTCACAGCTAACTCTTTTGTACATTTTTTGAAAATGTACTATAGATGTCGGTAAAAATGGTTGTTCCATGGGCTCTTTTTGCAACTCATCACAAAGGCATGGCATGATGTAAGAGATGCTATTGTAAAGCTTGGGATCTTTATAAGATCACCTCTTACATGAGGCTGAAGTGTGTGATGAATTGGAACAAGTGCTCATGCAAATGACCATTTCTATCAACCCCTCTCTTTTCATTGAGTATAGCTTCACAAAAACCATTAATTTTAAAGAGCTTCTAGTTTTGCAAGTAAAGGAGATTCATGAGCATCTCTCCCCTCTTATGTGTAATGTGTTTCTTCTCCCAACAGTTTGGTATTAGAGCCAGGGTTAGCCAAGGTGAAATGTCAATGACAACAAAGTTTTATGAGGTAGTGGTTTTGAAGTTCGGGCTAGCAACACATGAGGAGGCGAGACTTAGAGAATAGAGGAACATGCAATGAATGAAGCTTTAGCACTCTCTGGGGGAAGCTTTGCTGGCAGTGATCATGCAAGCGTTTTGGATGGCGATAGTTCGTGAACAGAGCTATTGCTTTCTAGCATTTTGATCTATTGGAAGTTCAGGAGAGCAGTTGTTCTCGAGAGAACTAGTGTCGTTTCATTGAGATGATGATTGAGAAGTAATTCCAATTGATGCCATAGTTGTGGAGAAATGGCATTTTGAAGCTGGCCTCACAGTTAAAGGAATTTTTTTCTACTTGACGAATTTGCTGCCATGGACTTTGAACTTGAGGCAACTAAACCAAAGCATTTCTAGCAACGTTGAATATGAAAGGTTGCCGATAACTCATACAGTGAACAAATGGATTTCATTGCAATGCATAAGAAAAGGTCCTCTCTTATGTCACAACTCATTGTCTTTGATGAAATGCATGCCTTATGAAGGCCCCAAAATTGAGCAAAGAAGACTCTTAGAAGGCCATAATATCACGGTCCCTTTCAATCCTCCTTTGTTATATTTTTTTGAACATTCAAGATGGTGCATCAAATGGCATTAATTATTCAAAAATGGGCACTAAAGCCTTTGATCTAGCCCTCAAAGGAGACCACAATATCATAGCCTCCAATGTGACCTATTTGCCAATTATTTGGCTCATTTTAGAGATCCTTCCGTCTAAAAAAATGAAAGAAAAAAGGCTGCAAGGAGGCCACGATATCACATCCTCCTTGGTGCCTCCTTTGGCCTTTTTTTATCTTTCCAACCTGATACTTTCACTCACTAAAAGGGAGCTTGGTTGGTTGCAGAAGCCTCATTTAAGAGGTTGCGATATTGTGGCATCCTTGAAGACCCATTTGCCCCTTAGTTAGGGCTTTTCGTAAACCCTTTTCTATCCACTTCAAGCACCCACAATAAACAATTAAAGAAAGCTCCTTGTTTCAAAATTTCATATTGGATTAGTGATTGTGGAATGATAGCATTGTTGTAGGCCAAAAACAATGAGCAAATAGGGCCCTTAGAAAGCCCTATTTGCTCTTTTTTTGGGCTTTCCATTTTTTCTCATTTGAATAAAAACAGGAGTCCTAAGCTTGTAAATGCAAAACCATGAAAGACTCACTTGGCAAGGAAATGGAGAACCAACAGGACTGGGAAACAAGTGCAATGGATGACATTAACACATGCACCAATTGATCTAGCCAAGTGATGGGAGGGAGGGTGCATGAATGGATCCAAGGTGTGGGAGGCCACCTAGGTGGGTCGAGTATGGAACAAGGCCATTGAAGTATGAGACTGCAGATCATGACGGGGAGCAGAATTTGACCAGGTGATTGATGAAAAAGGCAAGGAGTACGGAAGTAGGGTAGAGGGAGGAAGAGCGAGAGTGAGGGAGGCAACAAGGATGGAGGTTTCAAGAGTGAGTGGGAGGGAGAAAGAGTTATTGGTAGAGTGTAAAGGTAGCAAGAGTAAGTTGTATGGAGTATGATAGTGTGGAGGCACCGAAAGTGAGTATGGGGAGGAGGAAGAGTGTGAGAATGAGCAAGAGCATGAGTGTTGGTAGGAGTGTGGAGGTAGCAAGAGTAAGTTGTATGTAGTATGAGAGTGTGGAGGCAACGAGAGTGAGTATGGGGAGGAGGAAGAGTGTGAGAATGAGCAAGAGCATGAGCAAGGGAGTGAGCAAGTGTTGGAGAGTGAGAACGAGGGAGATAGAAGTAGAGTGAGAGAGGAAAAGTGAGAACAAGGGGAGTTGGAGAGTTAAGTGAGTGAGAGGAGGTTAGACAGTGAGAATGAGGGAGAGACTTAAAGGACAAGAGAGAAAAAGAAAAAACAATTTAGAACTTATAATATAGGTTGGGACTTGTGAGTCACCTTGCAACAGTGGCGCATTGCACACCACTGTTCAGGGGAAACGTCCTCCTTCAATGATGGACCATTGTTGTTAATCATGTTTTTGATTCTGCATGGCAATGCATGAGAGGTCGACATTAGGAGGGGCAAAAGTTGTAGTCCCTATCTAAGAAAGTGCTTGCTCTCGTGTCGATGAGAAACGATGTATCAACAAGTAGCTTGTGCTGGCTGGTATAGATCAACCTTCCACAGAGTGCCCGAAAGATTTGATACACTAAAAAGATGCTAATCACAAGGCTTCTCCTATATCACTAACACTTTTGATAGTGAGTCTGGGGAGCAAGACTTCACTGAAAGACAAATATTGAGTGACTGGTAGAAAGCAAAAGTTGGAGAATTAGAGAGTTAGCAAGAGTAGAGTGCGAGAAATAGATTGGGAGTGAGAGTTGGAGATCGATTAGTTGGGAGATAGAGAGCTACATATAGATTGGGTGGCATTGCTTATTGGTGCATGCAAAGAAGTGAGAGAGTGTAATTTATGCATCTTGATTCTCTAACTCGCACCTCCAAATTCAAAGGTGCCCATTTGTCTGCACTTCACTTTGACCTAGAATAGCCGATTGTTTTTCAAGGATACCTGTGTAGAGAGGGGGCTGAGGGGAGGCAGAGAGCCACAAATGTGTACAACAGAGCAATAGCTAGTCATCACAAAAAATGAGGGAGTCTACTGTAAATAATAGCATGAACAAGAAGACCACAGCCTGCAACATCAAGCTAGAGTGCAGCTAGTGCATAGCTGGGCTTGCATAGCTGGGCTGTGTGCATTTGGAGGCTGGTGCACTGATTCTTACTTGTGGGACTCTTGTATATATAAGAATATATATAAAAGACTCTTTGTAATACTCTTAAATATACTCTCTAAGAGTCTTTGTGTTTATGTATGTAGACAGTTAGGTATAGATGCTTATGTGTATGCATAAGACCTTATCTACACAAGAGTCTCTCGGGCACTCATAATATTCCAAAATCTCTTATGCATGCATAATATTGCTAAATCTCTTGTGCATGCATGTCTCTATTTATAGATAAAAATCAATGCATAAGACTCTCTTGCACATGCATATACATATAGATTCGATAAAAAATAATAGATTCAAGAGACTATGATGTATATGTGTGTGTAAGAGATTCTTATGTATATGCTTCTATAAGGTCTTATATACATAAGTGTCTATACATAAGACTCCCTACATATAACAGTGAATTTGCATTAGATGGACTAGATTGTGGGCTTCATTCATTGTTGGATTTGAAATGCCAGTGCAGATATATCCACTTTTACAAATGCTCCATGAAACATTTTTACAAACGCTCCCTTTCATGGCCACCTCGTGTCATTCATATGTACTATTTGTTCAGGTTTGGGGCTTGACTTGGTGAAATTCATGAGACTTGGTGGTAGCTTGGGTCAGCAATGGTGGTTGTGCTTTCACCATGGCCAACATGTCAAAGGATGATGTTCCATGAGTGCCTATATGCATGTCATTTTTAGGAGATAGGTTCTTGTTATTTCTACTTATGAATTTGAGCTCAAATAAAATAGTGCATAAATAAACTTGTAGGAGCTCATTAGTGATCAAATGTTATGGAATGGGTCATATTTATCAAAATGAAGAGACTTTACGACATACATGGCATGCAGACGGTCCATGATACTAAGTGGACTATCATAAGAACATAGCCACATTATGTGGTGGCATGCTTTGGGGTTCATCCTTGTGACAAATGCTCGATGTGGATCACTCATAAATCCATTGGGTATAAGCTGCACAATGAATCTACAAAACTAACCATTTCTCCTTACTACTCGTTTTTTGTTTGTGTCTATTCATTTTATGTTTTTACTCTAGACTTCCACTTCTGCAGATGCTGTGCACCTTGCTTCATGGGGAGGACTAAACATCCTAATGGCATTTTGAAACAATTTGTGTGGTTTTTTTCCAGGTGCGCCACTGAATACTAGATGTTACTATCATGTAAGTTGAACATAAGGGTTTAGCTTTTTCTCAAATTTTTACTGGCAAAAGGGTGCTACAAAAATGATTTCAATAAAAAATTCAGATTCAATAGAAAATTGTTACATTCTAGTAATGAATCATTCATAGATAAGACTTGACTGCATGCAATACATACATACATGTGTGTGTGTGTGTAACCCTAATTCTCAATGTCAGAGTGAAGATACTAGGTTTTGCATAGTTTTTCAATATCTCTATAGCCCATACATGGATTGTGAACATACTAGGCTTTACATAGTTTTTCAATACCTCTATACCTCTATAGCCCATACATGGATTGTGGATCAATCTATACTTCATGTGCTGGTCATTCATTTAGAGTGTGGAAATTTTTTGTGGGCCTTTTTGTAGAACTTTATTAAAAAGCATGAAAAGGATTTGTTGCAAAAAGATGGATTTGTGGTTGAGGAGGATGAAAATTTGAATATGCCCCACCAAACCTGTAGCAATGATTCATGTTTGGCCTAGTTGCGATAATAGAATAGTGGAGTGGAGATCTAAACTGGGCAAATCCTTTCAAGAGAGGATTCAAAAGGCTCACTATACTTCCTCCTCAAGTGATCCAAGAGAAAATAATAAGTCCAAATGAATACATCTTCTCTATGTGTGTGCAAAAAGTTCTACTGGCAACGATCTAATATACACAGAGACAATATCAAATTTTCCACTCTATTCAACATATAGGTAAATTGAGTAAGAGAAATGCTTACTCAATATTTAATGTGGAAAACATCAAACATAAAAGACATGAATGTATGCTACTTTTGCAACAAATCATGCATTGGAATATGAAAATCAGTGCTCTCATTCGAACTTTCCACCTCGCCCAAACATAATTGCTCGAATTTTGGTAACCCCTTTGTGAACTATTGCATGGTCCTTCAAGAAACACTGAACTGGATGACAACTCTTTCTTCCACCTAATGTCATATGCAGTGGTAGTGGATATCAATGTGCTTTGACCTCTCGTGATCTTTTGGATTCTTTACCAATGCAATGGTACTTTGTTTATCATAAAATATCACAATAGAGCCGTCTTGGACTACACTAAGATCCTCTAAGAGCCTTCGAGGCCATATTGCTTCACATGCACACTGTGCAAGAGATATATACTTAGCCTATGCTGTAGACAGTGCCATGGTGGCTTGCTTCTTACTAGACCAAGGTACACAATGATAATCCATCATGAATGTGTATCCTAAAATAGACTTGCATTTTGGGGCCTTTTCCTCAATCGACATCACAAAATCCCTCAAGCTTTGGTTCTACATATGGACTCTCTTTGAGGCATACCAACCTATAATTGGCTATCTTACTAAGCTATCTAAAAAATTCTTTAGCTTATTCCAATGGTGGATACATGACTTTCTATAACTAGTTGATAAGTGTTAGCTTTAAGTTTATTTAGTTATTGTTCGCCTATGAAGGAAGTATTGCTGTTGCTATTAGCTTTTTGTTTTCCTTTAGAAGGCTCTATGCTTGTTGCTCTTTGTTGCCATACACCATCAATATGGGTTCTCGTTTTGCAGATACATTTAAAGGCTTGATGTAAACATCACTATTTCACTTTCTTAACTTAGAAGCAAGGTTGCAGCAATCATTCTCTTCTCAAACTTCTTGTTGATGTTTTAATGCCCTTCAAACTATCAAGGCAGCTATTGGTCTCAAAGAAGTCATTTCTTTTTCTTCCAGATCCAATTGAAGGAGCTTCTTACACTTATAAAACAAATGACTCTTTACATAGTCTATTTTGTCAGTGCTAGGAGGAGGTCGTGAGATGCTTATCTCTGGAGTTCTTTATATGAAGAACTTTGTGGAAATCATTACTAGTTGTCATGTCACCCTAATTCCTGTTCTTTTTCCTTTTGTTGCTAGTTTTGTTGTATGCCAAGAGGATTTATTTCTTTGGTTAGTTCACAACAAAAATTCTTTATGGGTTTTGGGAGCTACTCATTCTTTCCAACAGTGGATTGTTCTAGCTACATTCGGCAACAACATTTCATTTGTCAGCATCTGCTAGGAGATGTCACTTTCAAAGCTTTTTCAAGCGGTGTTTTTTTTCTTCTGCTACATACCACTAAATTGCACAATGACCTCAACATTTCTTCTCTGTATTTTTTTTTTTCCTAAGGCTAGAGTTTCAAAGGCTTTTTCATTGTGTGACATATGGCCACTCATTTTTAGGCCTTGTTACCAAGTTTTTCTTGAGGTCCCTTTTTAAAAGGCTAATAGATAGTCAACCATAGGGCTAATTGTATTATTATTTCATCCATTCTTTCCATTGGTTGGCCACTCAAAGAGGAGCTACTTATTTGCCATATTCTATTGGCTATTTTTTAAATTCCTTGGGCTTCATGGATCAATATCCTTTTTTTAGAAAGTGTTTCTTTCAAGCATGGCAATTATGTTTTCAAAAATATATTGATGATCAAGAGATATTGCCATGTGTTTTATTGGGGAGAATTTTTGATCCAAAGAGTGAGGAAGCAAAAAAGTGTGCTCATACTTTTGTTTTATTGATAAACTCATCCATCATTACGATGAGGTCTTAGTTTTTGGGAGTATTTGGCAACATCACTATGATTATTTAGACTTCTATAGTTGAAGGTGAAGCATGTAAGCTATAACGCTTGGTCTTTTAAACACGTACTCTATACACATAAAGTTTTGTATGAAATGATGATGAGTCTGCAATGCTCATCATGTTGTGCCACATGTAAGCATTGAGAGGGGATGTTAGAATATCCCTTATATTGGAAGCAAGATATATAAGGGTGTGTGGGTTTGCATAAGCATGTGGCAGATTAGGGGCTTCTTCTTGCGTTGGAGCTTCTCATGCTACTGTTCATTTGCTATCAAGTGTTTCAAGTTGTTTTACACAATATATCCTTCTCTGTTCATTCGAACACATCCTTCATTTTGGTGTCACGGACCATCTCATCTATTCGTTGTGACTTCTTTAGCATCTTAGCTATAGCAGCACCTTTTCACACCTGTGCACAACCTTCTACAATTTGTAGAGATGATGCTCCTCACTTCTTTGTTCAAGCAAGCTTGGCTCCTATGAGCTTCTCAAGTGCACTACTATCCCTAGTTTGCTATTTCACGCTTGTCTAGATTGTAGCTTCTTGTGTCTCCACTAGCAAGTTGTTGTGCTTGTTTGCGCAGTGTTCATTACAAGGCTATTTTGTGAGCCTCTTCCAAGATTTCACTTACATCTATGAGATCAAAGCCTTTGCTCCTTTAGTTTGGCTACTTTTGACAGCTCGTCGACTACTTTGGTTCACTGTGCATGTATTTTTGCAAGCTCCTTCCAAGCTTCAGTACAGGTAGTCATGCTGGCTAGGGAGTGCTTGCTCCTTGACCTTTACTAGTGGTTTTTTGAGGCCTTCTCCATAGTGGTGCTTCTTTTCTTGACATAAGTCTCTAGTGAGCATCAGCCCAAGATGAGTTGTAGGGTCTATTCAAGCTACTTGTATTGGTTCTTGTACAAGCTCCTTTTCATGCTATGGTCTTATCTCTTCTACTTTGTATCTTGCTTTGTGCACCTTGGAGACACTAAAATATGACTAGAGTCCACCTCCTACAACCTTTGCACAAACTTTTATAACTCAAAATGAAGACCCTTCATCACTAAAGGGACACACCCTTAGTAATAGTTGGTAATGACAACCTCACCTCTATAAAACACTTAGCAAAGCTTAGAACTTACTACTTTGATACCATGCGAAAGAGAACACATGGTCCTAGACTCAACGCGCATAACAAAGAGGATGAGAACACAAATAGTTGTCTATACAAAGTGTAAATCTCTCTATCATACCAAAAAGATGAATATGATAAAATATACACTAAACCATAAGTGGGTTGACCTACATCTATAAGTACTATTTAAACAATAACTTAGGATCCATTCTAGAGTCCTCTATCCTCCTTATCCAGCTACCCATGTATAAAACATATCAACATATGTAACACCATAAGCCCGATGACCCATACTTCAACAATTGCTACATGACTAAAAAGAGTACGTGCACTCTCTAACTTTGCAAGTGCATCATCATCATCATCATGAGTCAAGGTCCTTGTCATGATTCAATGATGATTTAGAAGTGGATGAGCCAACCTTGTTGACACTATTTACAAGAACATTCTCTTTGTCATTATGAAGACCTAATGATTCTTTTATTTGGAATTGTGTGAGTCTAGAGGAGGATCTGGTATGATGTGCCACATAGGATGAAAGCTTTGCAAAGAGGATGTCTATTGTCTTCTTCCTTAGGCATTTGTCATTTATAAGTTGAAAATCATAAACAAGTATGGCTATTTCTCCAAGATCAAGAACATCCAAACATGGCTGGTTTTGGCATCCGTTCTTGCTATTTTCCTTTTTGGACATGTAACTAATTCAAAAGAATATTTTCCTTTCAATGGGTTAGCATGTGGAGTCCTAAACATTGCACAACACTTGCCCTTGCATAGACTTTTAGTTTTTGCCACTTTGCAATCCAGAATGGATGTCCAAGAGGGTTCTCTTGAGCAAGAGGTACACTCATGGATCCAATTTTCAAATATTATAAGTAAACTACCCACATTTTATGAGCTCTTCTCAGCTTTGGCAAGATCATTGTGCACTAAGGTACATCTCTTGTGCAAGTTTTTTGATTTCTACTCAAGCGGTAGACTTTGATGTTATACAACTGATCTTGAAGGAGGAGAAGATGTTGGCCACACAAAGGCATTACACAAAGTAGTAATGTTACTCTTGCACCAATCAAGGATGAGGGCTTGGTCTTTGAATAAAGTATTCCACCAAACCCATTGTCTCCACGTCTAGAGTATGTTTTTTCCTTCTCAAATGAACTTCTCTTCTTAGACATGCACCTTTCATAGTCAACACTTCTTCCTTAAGCTTATGCCTACTTCACCTCACTATCTAAATGCTCTTGCATAGAAGTATGAATTTCATGGGCTTGAACAAAGAATAAAATTTGTAATCTATCCATGGGAAGCCAATCTAGAGAAGAGGTATATTGCTTACCATATAGATATGTTCTTTGGTTTTCTTTTTTAAAAAATTGAGAAATTGATGTTGAAGCTCAAATTATTCAATCTCTTACTAAGCTTTCTCCACCTTGAATATATCTCTTGAAATTATAAGTCTCTTATAAGTGATAAAGCTCAAGCTATGGAGTATAACATTCATTTACAAGATCCATCATCTCTACCAAATCTAATGCATTATTTCTTCCAAGATTCTTGGAGAATATACTCAATGTATTAGATCGTGGTATGGCCAAATAAGAGGAATCCAACTTTGATCTTATCAATAATTCCCGTATCAATGTTGATCTTATCAAGAATTTCCTTATAAACAAGCAAAACACAAAAAATATTTGGTTTTTATTCTCTTGTTGTTCTGTTAAGCTAGATATATAGTATTCTCTTGGAAGGGGGTGTTTCCACGACATAATAACGAGATGAGTTATTGTTATTGATACATTTGAATCATTGTCAAAATTTGGATCATTAAAAAATGCCAACTTGGAGCTTTTTGTGATACAAAAGACATCCCACATGATGCATTTGCACAAAATGCCTCTTCCTTCACATCTTTTGGAACCATCTTAAAGTGTGGCAAATATTCTTTCTTTTGATTCATACCATACATAAATATCCTAATATACTTATCAATATTCTTCAAGCACTTTCTTCTATTCTTTACCAACTTTGATGGTTCTTGAGCTTGTTTCTCTCTATGGTGCTTAAGAGCACTATTGATTTGAGCTGTATTGAACATCATCAACAACAAAATCAACATAAAAGTCAGAATCAGCATCAGCATCAGCATCATCCTCAGCAACATCAGAATGAGCAAAGAGAAAATCATTCCAATCGAGGAAGATTCCAAGGACAAGGGAATGCATCCACTGTGTCAAACATTCAATACAACTACTGTCATAAGTTTGGACACTATGAAAGAGATTGCCGCAAGAAGCAGTACGACCAAGGCGGTCAATCTAGTAGCAATGGTGGGACTTTCTGCAAAAGAGGAAATCCTTGTGGTGGACATTCTAATCACAGTCATTATGCAAATGAACATGGGAATATGTTTCTTGCAAACGAGGAAATGCAGAAGACTAATAGAGTATCTAGATATTGATTGCAATTCAAAAGAGGATTTCAGCCATCAAGTCAACCAAGCAAAGCAGGATCCTTGGTACATTGACAGCGGTGCATCATCTCATATGACAAATCATCAGAAATGGTTCACAGAGATGAAACCATTAGAAGGTCAAAATAATGTCATCTACACAGTAGATAATATGCCAAATCTAGTTCAAGGGACATGTATTATCCCTATGAACAATTTCACTGGTACGAAAGGATTGGTGAAAGACTTACTCTATGTTCTAAAGCTCAGCAAGAACCTTTTGTTAGTAGGTCAAATGACAGAACACAATTGCCGAGTCATCTTCGACGGAGATGAATGCACTATTGGAGATAAATACAAATGATTTCAGCTACTA
Organism: Dipteris shenzhenensis; assembly: GCF_047967505.1. Lineage (NCBI taxonomy): Eukaryota > Viridiplantae > Streptophyta > Polypodiopsida > Gleicheniales > Dipteridaceae > Dipteris > Dipteris shenzhenensis. The sequence goes on along the minus strand of NC_141614.1, from coordinate 6,033,237 downwards.
GGAAAAGGAGTCAAGGAAGGACGCTTATACAGAATGCTAGCTATAGTACTAGATTTGCATGCCATGTTAGCTCAAACACAACAGATGCCACTATCTACAAAACGGCACAAGAGATATGATCATGTCAATTTCAAGATCTTGCTAGATCTCAGGAATCAGAATATGGCAATTGGGATTCCTAAGCTACAGTTTCTTGGAAAAGTTTGCAAAGCATGCTGCTTTGGCAAACAAAAGTGAACCAACTTTGACAGAAGCACCTCTTGAGCACGAGGTATTCTTGATTTAATACATATAGATGTATGGGGTTATGCCTAGACCCGCAGCATCAATGGTCCACTTTACAACTTGACTTTCATCGGCGACTATAGCAGATATTGTTGGGTATACTTTCTAAAAGAGAAATTTGAAGTCTTTTCCACATTTCAAGAATTCAAAGCCATGGTAGAAAACCAGATAGGTAGAAAGATCAGATAGAGGAGGTGAATATATGTCTTCAGCATTCATGAACTTCTGCAGAAGTCACAGGATTCGAAGACAATTCACTTGTGCAGATACTCCTCAGCAGAATGCAAGAACTGAAAGGAAGAATGGTACTTTAGCAGACAGTGCTGCTTAGTGAGAAGCATCTTTCGAATCAGTATTGGGCAGAAGCAATAGCCACTGCAAACTACCTGCTTAATTAGCTTTCGACCGAACTGATACATGGTATGGCACCTTATGAAGCATTCACTGGACATAAGCCATGTATTGGGCATCTCTGCATATTTGGTTGCATAGCATATGCCCACATATATGATGACCATCGCAAGAAATTGGATACGAAGTCATGTAAATGCATCATGGTTGGCTATAGTGAAGAAAGCAAAGCATACAAATTGTATGATCCCATCAACCGCAAAGTCATTATCTCCAAAGATGTAATCTTCGATGAGGAATCAAAATGGAAAATTTGCAAATAAACAAGAGACAGAATCACCGATTTCACACTCATCTATAGAAAAGATTGATGAAGAAGAGCAAGAATTCCAAAAACACCCCTAGATGAACCACTGTAACTCAGATAGTCTACTAGGGAAAGCTACCACCAACCAGATTGACATATGCTCAAAAAGGCAAAGCAATTTAGGTTGAAACCACCAACTACACTCTTATGAGTACCATCATGGCTATAGAAGAGCCAGTGTACTTTGAAGATGCAATAGATAAGTCAGAATGGCAAACTGCTATGAATGAAGAAATGGATGCTTTGTACAAGAATAATACTTGGGAATTATGCGACCTTCCACCAGGAAAGAAGGCCATAGAAAACAAATGGTTATACAAAGTGAAGTACAATCCATATGGAAGTATTCAAAGATACAAAGCCATACTAGTTGCAAAAGGATTTGCATAGCAATATGGTTAAGACTATGATGAGACTTATGCTCCAGTAGCAAAGATGGATTCCATGTGGTCCTTGATATCACTAGCAACACTCAACAGATGGAATGTGTACTAGCTCGATGTCAAGAATGCATTTCTCAATGGTTACTTAGACGAGGAAGTCTGCATGCAACAACCAACAGGTTACGTTGAACCAAGAAAGGAGAATCAGGTTTACCACCTCAAGAAGAGTCTCTACGGCTTAAAGCAAGCACCTAGAAGTTGGTACAATAGAATCGACAAGTATTTTGCTGATCTGGGATACATGAAATCCAATGCAGATCATATACTCTACTACAAAGTTCAAGGGGAAGACATTACTATTGCAATTTTGTATGTAGATGATTTGATTGTGATAGGAAACAAGGATAGCTTCATCAAGAAATGGAAACAAGACTTATCTACAAAGTTTGACATGAAAGATCTTGGATTTATGCAGTATTGTCTTGGAATTGAGTTTTGGAGACATTCAGACAACACCTTTATGAGTTAGCTCAAATATGTTGACAGTCTCCTAAAGAAGTTTCATATGGCAAATTGCAAGATTGCAGCCACTCCCATGGAGCAGAGTTTGAAACTTACTAAAGATTTAGAAAAGCCTACAATCAATGACATGTACTATAGGCAGGTCATCGGATCTCTTATATTTCACTATCACATGGCCAGATATTTGTTATGCAATTAGTTCACTTGCATAGTTTATGGCAAACCCAAAACAGTCTCACTTGAATGCAACCAAAAGAGTCTTGAGATACATCAAAGGTACAAGATAGTTTGGGATAGAATACATAGGAAGTCATCATTGGTTGCATGGATACTATGATAGTGACTATGCCGGAGATCATGAGACTAGGATATCCACACAGGGATATGCATTTTTCCTTGGTCAAGGTGCTATATCATGGTTGTCAAACAAACAACCACTTGTTTCTTTGTCTTTGACTGAAGCAAAATATGGAGCACTCACTACAGATGCATGTGAGGCTATATGTTTCAAAAGACTATTGTCGGAAACATATTACTTTAATGAATCAAAGCCGACAAAAATATACTTTGATAAACAATCGGCTCAAGCATTGGCCAAGAATCCAGTATATCACTCTAGGATTGTCAAAGGGCACTTCATAAGAGAAAGAGTGTTACTTGGTGAGATCACACTATAGCATTGTGATAGCAAAGAGAATGTTGCATACATCTTTACCAAACCTCTTGATAAAGAGCTTTTCGAGAAACATCGACAAGCTCTTGGTTTGATGTAGAGGAAGGATATTCCCATTAAAGGGGTGTGATGGAATGTAATGCTCAGTCCTACTTCGATTCCCCAGAATCATCATCTTGAGGGGCTAACTTCACTTATAAGCCCCCCATATGAGGAGAGGCATTTGAGTAGCTCAGTTATCTGATAGGTCCTAGTTTGAACACATATAAAGTGCTATAAAGGAAAGGGTTAGATGCCCTAACCCTAACCCTAAATGGGTTTGTATATATTCTACATTTTCAACTAAATCTAGTGTACAACTAGTCATTTGTGGTGTGCTTTCTAGCTGTACCCTCTCTCCTCATCTCCACTCTTCTCCTCTCCCCTCTTCATATTTTGTCACGTTTAGGCTTAGGGCAAGCATGGATGGGTTATTGATTTCTCTGGCGAGGCTTGGGTACCCATATTTAAGAGTTGCTAAGGTTATATCCTTGGGCCTCGAGTAGTCTTGTGGGAACCCATTGGTAGTGTACCTTCCTTGTTGGATGGTGTCATCTTCTTCTTTGATGTTGAGGTTTGTTGTTTACATGAGGGGGTGGCTTGCGATGGTGAGGCTTGATGTTTGAAGGAGGGGTTGGATTTAAATGTTGAGGTTTCTTTGGAATCCAAAAATATGATTTATCCTCAAAGTATCCTTGAGCCTTTAGTATTTCGGACCCACACTTGCTTGGTTGCTCTTCTTCTTTGATTTCTTTGTTGCTAAGTTGCTTGGCAAGGTTGAGACATGGAAGTGGATGTTGATGTTGATGCTTGAATGTTGGGCAGGTTCATAGTTCTTAGCACATATTGGGTTGATTCATCACGCTTTGTAAGTGTCTTGCATCCAACTTTTACCAAGAATTAGGATTCCGTTAAGGTATCTGCAAGAGTTACAAAAAACTTGCAAGGCACAACGTAATTATCGATGGAAACATTCAAAACCAATAACCTTAATTAAGGTACCTCAGATGGATTGAATTTCAAAATCACAAACTTGAAGGAGTACCTGGCCGAGATGTTTCAATGTTTTGAAGGAGATGAGGTTATTGCTTGCTCACAAGTCTGCCATGGCCTGTATTTGGCATGTTGCACTTGCTGATGTCAGATCTACCCAAAGTTGAGATGGAGTCTTATCTATCTCGTTAGGATCAATAACATTATAAATTGTAGGTTCCATTTGATTAGGTAGTACCGCTCTTATGGTGTAAAAAAGGTATAATGGAGTCAGGTTGATCAAAGTCAAGGTGCATTGTCTGAGTGCCTTTAGTAGTTTGGTAGATCAATTGCTGACAGTGTATGCAAACCATTTAGCGAATCTTCTAGTTTGGGTAAAGGAGCACACCAAGAGTCTTCAAGACCAAAGTATTGCCCCAGTTTGTTGACTTGCACCCTTGGAGATTCAACATTCTTAGGATTAGTGGACTGGCGTGTTGCCATCTGCCCATTCATCCAATCCAAGAGATCTCTCCATAGAGTAGGATTACCTCATAATAGTGTGGAGATGGGCATCTTGATCTCAGTGGACATGAATGAGGCTAACGCTATGATGTCTCGAGGACCAGTGATAGGTTCCTTGCCTATCGATTATGACTCTTCTAAGCCATATAAGGACATGTTGTCATCCTCCTTTAGTTGTTGCAAGGCGGAACTTCTTCAAACATCCATTGCATTAGGGTGGATCCCACTGTTGAAGGGCATGACACACCTTCTTCATCTACCCTTTTAGGTACTTGCAAGGCTTTTGAGGCTCAAGTGGTTATCTCATGTCTTGGATGAATTATATCAGCACTCTTGCTTGCCTTGAGCCTCTGCTCACATTCCTCTTGGCACTTGCGTACCAATTTCTATGCCTCAGTAAGACATTGTTTCCCCACCCATGGGCTGTGATATTCACCGTGACCCTTAGGTGTTGTGGCTTGACCATGGGTTGAGGCCCTTATCATTCCCTAATTTGCCTCATGTAGGTGCTTGTTGCAGCTACCGTTTGAGAAAGTACCACCAGAGGAAGATAATGTTGTTAGGGAGTCCGTGTCTTCATTCGACCCATCTTGGATGATGACCTTATTGTGTCCCTTCCCAATCTTCATTGCACCCTTGGTGCTTACTCGTGTTGATTCAATTGCCTCTGTAGGCTGTGATGTGCTAGCTTCATCCCTTTTGGCTTGTTTGTGAAGCTCTTTACTAAGGGATTTAGCTTGCAACCTCGTGATTACATTCAAGGATAATGATGAAACTTGGCCTCTCTGAACGCTTAACAAGTTAAGGCTTATGGACTTAGATGGCCTTCTCATCAAGCAATCCCTAAAAAGGTGGTCCGCACCACATCCAGTACACAATGGCAGTGGTGTATTAGATGTTGGTGCACACGTGATTGGCTGGTTTTAGATTGCCCCTTATATGGACACTCATTGGTTGGGTGTGGCCCTTGATACAAATGGCATTGAATGGGTTGTGTCTTGGTCACATTATTCCTATCTCCCATTGTTTGAGAAATTGGTGCTGTTTGGTAGACTGGAATGTATTGGTCATCTTGTATAATACAGTGACTTATAATGTTGGACTGATTTGCATTGTCAATATATTGGGGATAGTTGTTTCCACTAAAGATAGGTTTGGGAACTCCCCAATCACTAGGTAGCTCTTCCACCAATAATTGATTCAAAGGAGTAATTCATGGTGGTGGAGGTTGAGGTTCTAGTATTGGTGGGGGTAATGGAATATTTTGAGTCCTAAATTGACCTTGATTGGCTGATGTGGCTCCTTGTATTGCCAATTGTGCCTGATTGGATTGATTGGGCAGTGCAGGCAATGTTAGATGTGGCCTTTGTTGATACATGGATTGAGGAATCACCCTAGGATAACGACAATGTGTTATGTCATGATTTCACCAACGAACACAATGGGCATAATAGAGTGCTGGCCTGGCTCGAAGATGAGGGCATTCCTTAGTGGGATGATTTCCATTGCATACCCCACACCATATGTTATCACATGGAAATAGATGGGGGTTGCTAGGAGAATCTTTCAATGTTTTTGCCTTCCATTGCTAGCTCGTTTAATAGATCAGTGGCCAAGTCTTCCATGTTTGGCACCTCGAGCATCATGCTTGCATCCTTAGTTGCTTTTGAGGTTGAATCCTTTGTTGTTTGGGACATATCAGAGGAACCTAAGGATTAATCTTGTTGGGGCTTCTCCCTCATGTTATCTCATAGGTGTATCACCATCTTGCTACATAGCTCAAACAATGTGGGATTCATAGCAAACAGATGATCATGCAGCTTAGCATCCCCAAGCCCTATGAGGAAGCATGGAGGAAGCTACACATCACTCATCCTCTCATGGGGTTCACATCACAAGTTTAGATGTTTGATCTTGGCGATATAATCTCTTAAGATTTGCACAATGTGTCCTAATTTATATATTCTTTAGGATTTAATGGTCTAAACCATTGTCCAGCATTGCCATCAAGGCTTAAGCCAAAAGAATTGGTCTTGTCTAGATCTCCAACATCACCAAATGTCTCACAGATTTGTTCAAACCTCTCAACATGGGAGATTGGGTATCCTTCTCCTACAAAGTTGGTGATTAGCTTGGAGATTATGATAGGCTTACTCCTTGAGGGGCTGGTATCCCTTCTTGAAAACATTGGTGGTGGAGTGGCGGTCCCCCTTCCTAGCACTTGCACTAGGATTCTCATAGCTTCGTCTACAAGAACCGTTTGCGATACAGGAGGAGGTTGTGAAAGGTGGGCCCTATCCCATACATTGGTGGTCTTGATGAAGGGCTCCATGGATTTGATGGCACAAGGTTGGGAGGGGAGGATTCAGGCCCACTAGGCATTTGTATTGTGACTTGGGTTTGGTTGGGCCTAATGGATTGGAGGTCCTCTAGGGAGTGGTATGTTCCTTGTAGGCATTGTTGAGATATCGAGCTCCACTCGAGATATGCCAGGGTGACCGTTGTGTACTTATGTCACCGACTTGTTAGCTGGAGATGCGGTTGGTACACCGCCCACGAATAATAGCTGGATGACAGCTATCCTTATCTACTATAGTTTGTGGCTCAGTTAGTACGCCACCTTAGTTAGTTGAGTTTGGTTTTGAGACCCACATATAGGGTTCTTCTATTTCTTTGTACTAGAGTTCTTTTGGCTTACACAACTAAGAAGAGGAAAACTGTTTTTCAGCCTCCACCTTCGTGTGTATTCCCCCATTGTGCATGTGAGAAAGCCTCAAGTGAGACTCCTTCCCTCTCTCCCACAATCTTCACATGGTATCAGAGCCTTGTTCGTGGTAAGGAGCTTAAGAAAGCAAGCCAAGTTCGTGGTGTCCTGGTAAGAGGACCAGTGTTGCTCTCCTATTTCGAGTTTGGGAGCAAATCTCTGCAGGTAGCACAGCCAAAAGTGCAAGAGTGCACTGTTTCAGATTGAGACGCCCTTCGCGGTGTGGCAAGAGCACACTATATGACGCCCTTCGTGGTGTGGCGAGAGGGCAATATATGCTACGGGTGTGGGTGAAGCCCTCAGTGACTTTATTTTTCTGATTTGAGGCCGTTTCGGGGCCCGTTTTAAAGGCGGAAGTTCTTTGCAGGCACTCAGAAAAAGGCCCTATTTTTTGTTGTGCGACCACTGCACGGCTAGTCGGTGGAAAGGTGCCGCAGAAATTGCATTGTATGCCTGTGTGCAGAGATATTGGGAGTTGCAGATTCATGCCTATTGCCTGTTGATGCAAAATCGTCGCAAAATCGTCACTAGGAAGTGACTGTGTGGTGAAATACCACTCTTGTCGGTTTTGCAGATCTGCCCGTGTGAGGCAAAAGCTGTGTTTTTTGCAGTGACAGAATATTTTGCAGTGTTCTGTAATGGCATCTGATTCTCTTTCACAGATTGTCACTAAAAAGCTTGACAAGAACAACTTCCAGGCATGGAAGTTTAGAATGACGAATTTCTTGATGGGAAAAGGCTATTGGGAATTCATTACAGGAAATGAAGAAGAACCTGTTCTTCCTAATGTTCCCAGTCAACAGGAAATGCAGGCATTCAAAGGATGGCATGAGAGAGCTAGGAAAGTTATGTACTGGCTGTCTATCAGTATTTCGGACTCCATGATTGTGCATATTCAAGATGCAAATATGCCAAAGGAGGCATGGGATACTTTGGCAAAAATGTATAGCACAAATACGCAAGCCAGGAAAATGCAACTCAAACAGGAGTTGCACAATGTGCAGAGAGAAAATTTGAGCATAAATGACTACCACATGAAAGTGAAGAAAATTGCAGATGCACTTGCTTCCATTGGGTCGCCAGTGGATGATGATGATTTGGTTTCTGTGACCTTGAATGGTCTAGGAAAGGATTATGCACAGTTCCGGACATCCATTGCTGTCCGTGAAAACTTTCCTGATTTTGAGGAGTTGATTGCTCTTCTAATTTCTGAAGAGCAGAGAAATGGGGGTGCATCTTCTTCAGCAGGAACTTCAAAAGAAACTGTCTTCTACTCAAATGCTGGCAGAGGTAGAGGCAGAGGTAGAGGAGGCCGATCTACAGGCCGTGGTAGAAATCAGAATATGCAGCAAACGCAAGAAAACCAGTCCTATGCAGGAGGACGTGGTAACTCTAGAGGCAGGGGGAGCCAAAGAGGCCGTGGTGGATGGCAGAGAAGCCAAAATGCAAACAGCAATGTTGAATGCTACTATTGTGGCAAAATGGGTCATATGGCTAAAGACTGCTACAAAAAGCAGAATGACATTATGAGTGGAAAATTGCAGCAAGGCAATTATGCATCCTCTAGTAGACAGGGCGATGACAGAAATGAGCATTTGTTTATGGTGCAGCATATGACAAATTCTGTAACAAGTGCAGAAGAAAGCAATGATGTGTGGTATGTTGACTCGGGTGCGTCAAACCACATGACAGGTCACGCTGAATGGATGCAGGATGTAAGAAAAATGAAAAAACCAGGATTTGTAGAGACTGGTGATGATACTGCACATCCTATTATGCAGATTGGCAAAATTCCTTTGTTTATGCAGGATGGGAAAAAGAAATACTTGTCTGATGTATTTCATGTCCCGAACATCACCAAGAACCTGGTTTCTGTTGGTCAAATGGTTGAGCAGGGCTTGCAGGTTAGATTTAATCCTCATGGATGCTTTGTTGAGGATATGAAAAATAACGGTCGCTTGATAGCAAAAGGAAAGAAGAAGGGTAGGATGTTTACGTTGGATGCAGACATGCCTGAATTGAGTGCAGCAATGTTTGCACATGGGACCGGTGTAGTTGCAGATATTGATATCTGGCACAAACGCATTGGTCATGTTAATATACAGCGACTAAAATCAATGCAAGCCCAAAATATTGTTGCAGGATTGCCTAAATTCAAGGTTGCAGAAATGCACAAGGTGTGTGAAGCCTGTCAATTTGGGAAACAGGCAAGGAAACCTTTTCCTAGGCATGTTCAAGAGAGTAAAAAGCCATTGGAATTAATCCACTCTGATGTGTGGACTACAAAAGCTGCATCTATTGGAGGCTGTCACTATTTTGTCACATTTATTGACGACTTCAGCAGAAAACTGTGGGTGTATTTTATGAAAAAGAAAAGTGAAGTGTTTGGGCACTTCAAAGCTTTCAAAGCTATGGTTGAAAAAGAAACAGGCCTGCAAATAAAATGCCTAAGGTCAGATGGAGGAGGAGAGTACCTCTCGAATGAGTTTGCAAGGTTCTTGCAGGAGCATGGTATAAAGCAGCAATATTCATGCAGTCATACCCCACAGCAAAATGGAATTGCAGAAAGAAAAAACAGGCATATTGGAGAGGTGTCTCGGGCTATGCTAAATGAAAAAGATCTACCATATTATTATTGGGCTAAAGCAGTTGCTACAGCAGTCTATATAATGAACAGGACTCCCACTGCAGCAATACATGGCATCACGCCAGAGGAGATGTATACTGGTAGGAAACCAGATATTTCTCATTTGAAGATTTTTTGTTGCATTGCTTATGTCCATGTGCCAGATGAGTTGAGGTCCAAGTTGGATCCAAAAGCTGAGAAGTGCGTCTTTATTGGTTATTCTCTGCAGCAGAAAGAGTATAGATGCTATAACCCTTCTACACGTAAGTTCACAGTGAGCAGAGATGTTGTTTTTGATGAGATGAGCAGCTGGTATAAACCAGTAAATGTGATGATTGATGTAGATGCACAAAATGGTAATGCTGCACAGAATGCACAGCAGCAATCACAAAATATCAGTGGACCTGGAGTGTCCTCTACCAGTGGTTCACATACTTCGCCATGGACAGGAAGATTGAGATCAGGAGAATCCCCTCAAAGCAATGTAGATAGTGGTACGCAGGTATCACGAAAAGGAAAAGAGAAGGTAGATCAGCCCATGTTTGATGTGAATGCAGGTCACTCTTATGTGGATGGTGAATCCAGTGGCTCAGAACAGAGCATTGATGATGAGTTGGGTATTCCTTCTGTTGTTACACCTGGAGTAAGGAAGACCAGGGATGTTTTGAGAGCACCTGGAAGTGAGCCTATTTTGTGCAGGTCTACCAGGGTTAGGTATCCTGTGGATAGGCTGAAATATGATGGATTTACAGCCATTCACTATGCCTATATGGTCAAAGTGATACAGGAACCAGAACCCACTTCTTTTGAGCAAGCCATGGGAAATGAAAAATGGGAGAAAGCCATGGATGAAGAAATGGATGCCTTGGATGTTAATGCTACATGGGAATTGGTGCCTTTGCCTAAAGGCAAGAATGCAATTGGCTGCAAGTGGGTTTATAAGATCAAGCACAATGCAGATGGTTCTATGAATAGATACAAGGCAAGATTAGTTGTCAAGGGGTATGCACAGACATATGGCATTGATTATGAAGAAACTTTCAGCCCGGTTGCAAGGATGGCAACTGTAAGAGCAGCCATTGCTATGGCTGCATCAAAGGGATGGTCTTTACATCAGATGGATGTAAAGAATGCCTTCTTGCATGGTGATTTGCAAGAAGAGGTCTTTATGGAGCAGCCAGCAGGTTATGTTCATGCTATTCATCCTGAGTTTGTTTGCAGGTTGAAGAAAGCCTTGTATGGCTTGAAGCAAGCACCTAGAGCATGGTCTGACAAGATAGGACAGTATCTTGTCACTATTGGCTTTCAGATTTCCAAGGCAGATTTCTCACTCTATGTGAGAAAAACAGAGAAAGGGATTATGCTGCTGGTTATTTATGTTGATGATTTGATCATCACAGGTGATAGTGATGAAGATATCCTTCATGTGAAAATGCTATTGAGGCAGAAGTTTGAGATGAAGGATTTGGGAGAGCTGCGTTATTTCTTGGGCATTGAGGTGATTAGATCACCAAGTGGGATACAGCTCTTACAGAGGCAGTATGGATTGGACATGCTGTCCAAATATGGGATGATAGGCTGTAAGCCTATTTCAGTTCCTTTGGAGCAGAATGTGAAGCTGAGCACAGATGCAGGTGAGCTTCTGGAAGACCCTACTATGTACAGACGCATAGTAGGAAGTTTGATTTACATGACTATTACCAGGCCAGATTTGAGCTATGCTGTTGGGTTGGTAAGTCAGTTTATGCAGGCTCCAAGGAAACCGCATTTGGATGTGGCTAGATGCATACTCAGGTATGTGAAGTCCACATTGCAGTATGGACTATTTTATGAGGCTGGGGTTCAGATACAGTTGCATGGATACACTGATGCTGATTGGGCTGGTAGCATTTCTGATAGACGATCTACCAGTGGATATGTGTTCTCTTTTGGGAGTGCTGCAGTCACTTGTTGGAGCAGCAAGAAACAGCCTACAGTTGCCTTGTCGAGCACAGAGGCTGAGTACAGGGGTGCAGCAATGGCTGCATGTGAGGTAGCTTGGTTGCATAAGCTACTCTATGATATGCATCAGTTTACAGATGGGCCGGTTGTCATTTATTGTGACAACATGAGCAGTATACACTTGGCAAAGAACCCAGTCTTTCATGTCAGAACAAAGCACATTGAGGTGCATTATCACTATGTGCGGGAGAAGGTTTTACTAGGTCTTATTGATCTAGTTTATGTCAGCACAGAGGATCAGGTAGCTGACATATTCACGAAAGCATTGGGCGTAGAGAAGCTGCGCAAGTTCAGAGACCTGCTTGGTGTGCAGGATTTGGGATTGAGCTCGAGGGATATCGAGCTCCACTCGAGATATGCCAGGGTGACCGTTGTGTACTTATGTCACCGACTTGTTAGCTGGAGATGCGGTTGGTACACCGCCCACGAATAATAGCTGGATGACAGCTATCCTTATCTACTATAGTTTGTGGCTCAGTTAGTATGCCACCTTAGTTAGTTGAGTTTGGTTTTGAGACCCACATATAGGGTTCTTCTATTTCTTTGTACTAGAGTTCTTTTGGCTTACACAACTAAGAAGAGGAAAACTGTTTTTCAGCCTCCACCTTCGTGTGTATTCCCCCATTGTGCATGTGAGAAAGCCTCAAGTGAGACTCCTTCCCTCTCTCCCACAATCTTCACAGGCATAGGCATAAATTATAAGGGGCAGTTGTTGGGTAGGGAATATCTCCCATGTTTTGTTGCCAAGGAGGAATCATAGGGGCTTTTGAGGTGGAGGGTATTAATTATGGGCCTTTGAGGTTACTCCTTTGTCCCTTTTGTTCTAGTATTTTGGACCCTTGTGAGAATCTGGGTCCAAATCCATCCCCATAAGACTGTCTATCATCAAAGAATATATATGATGGGGGTTGATTGCTAGTAGGTATTGTGAGACTTGGTTCCTTGGGTATTGCTAATGATATCGATGGTTGGGCTAGCATTTGAGGCTCTATCATTGCCCTCATCTACCCAGCAAATGGGTTGAGCAATTTGCTGGGTCTGTGAATCCAAACCTTCCCATGATATTGGAAAAGGTTTCCCTTAATCTAGTTGTTACTGTAGATGAGGTAGGAGAGTGGAGATCATTAGAGATGTAGTTCAGAGCCGCTGAGGTTATAACATTAGAGGGTTCACCCATGTCTCCATCTTGACTCATGGACTCTTCCGAGCTGGATAATTTACCTTGCAGCGGTTCTTGCGAGGAGTGATAACTGACTTTTGAGCTTGCTAACCCTAAGGATGCCAAGCTAGTATGGAGGTCAATAAGATGGTATTTGAGGCACTATCTTTAGGCTCAAGGTGAGCTTGTAGGACTCTTCCTGATCTCAAGATCATGTGTTCATTGGTGTAGTTGAGGCCCAGTTCTAGGTTGAGTCCGCCTCGTCATGGGGTCAGGAAGCGACAGCCTCTGAAGTGTGGCTTCCCTACCTAGTGGGATAGAGCTAAGGCAAAGTCTCGGAGGGATAGAGCTAAAGCACCGATCCAATGAAATAGAGTTAAAGCACCGACCGGTAGGATAGAGCTTAAGCAACGACTCGATCGGATAGAGCTGAAGTAAGTCCGGATAGAATGAAAGCAATGACCGACGGGATAGAGCTATAAGGCACCGATCTAGTAGGATAGAGTTAAACCAATGACTGGCAAGATAGAGCTAAAGCAATGACCAGTGGGATCGATCTAAGGCACCAACCAGTGGGATAGAGCTAAAGCAATGACCGACAAGATAGCATTATGGCACTAGGTCAATGCTGACTGACAGGTGAGATAGCGTTATGGCATCGGGTCAATGCTAATTGATAGGTGAGATAGAGCTAAAGCAATGACTAGTGGGATAGATCTAAGGCACCAACCGGCAGGATAGAGCTAAAGCAATGACCGACAAGATAGCGTTATGGCACTGTTTGACCGGTGAGATAGCTAGCTGACAGTAATTAATTAGGGCAACGGGTTAGGTACTGACATGTGTCAGTTCGACAGGATAGCATTATGGCATCGGGTCAATGCTTGTTTGACCAATGGAATAGAGGCCTAAGGTGACAGGTCGGAGGGATACCGAGCTATGGTGACGGATCGGCGAGATAGGAACTTGCAGTTTTGCCGATTGGTTTTGGATGATTTTTTATGATTTTAGAGTTTTCGTTAAGGTTTTTTAATGATAGGGGGATGCTAAACTACTTAGTCTACCTACTCAATGCAAAAAAGAAGAAAGAAAAACAACATTTGAATGCAAAATGAGAGGTTTCTTGAAGATGTGACTGTCAACACTCAAAACCACTTCGATTTTTAGCATGATTCATCATTCTTGGTTGTTTTTTTGTGAGTATTGACACCATACACTCCTTAGCAATCTTCCAACTATCTTCCTACCAACTCAAAACACTAAAAACCATAAAAAGAAAGCTTCAAATGATCCAAAATGCTTTCCAAAAATAAAATGACATCTTCTTCTTTGCTCTTCCTAAATTGACACTTCTCCACTCATTCCTCTCCTACAACTCCACTAAAAAAGCTCCAAGTTAATCTTGAAACAATGTGCAATGGGTAAATGATGAGAGAAAGCAAGTGCAATGCAAAAGCATACCTTGAACTCCCCGACAACGTTGCCAAAGATGTGTAGCCTCGACAGTGACTCACATGTCGTGGGGATATTGAAGGAATGCCGATGGAGCCTCCACTCCAAGCTAGAGCAATGCAAAGCACGAGCCATCTGCAAGTGTCACTCAAGTGGCTCTCGGATTGTTGTAATGTGTTTCCATGCAAGAAAGAGGGAAAGAGGAGAGGAGAGAAAGGGAGAGAAGAGATGGAGAAGGGGAGGAGAAGAGAAGAATGAAGGGGGATAGAGTAGCAAACACAAAGGCACTACAAAGGAAACAAGAGAACACCCAAAAACACTCTTCGAATAGAAGAGGCAGCTTGTATTCCAAACTTCTGCATCCAACAATGAAGACCAAAGTCAACCACTTGGCCTTTTATACGTGCCACCTTTTGAAGGGAGGGCCAATAATACCCTTTATACCACTCTCTTTCCTCATTCTTTTACAACTATCTTGGGCCTAATTGGATCCAAGGCACAATCCTAGCTCTATGGACTTGCTATTCTTTTACCACCATGATGGGATCATTGGTCCAAAACCACCACACTTGGGCATTATGCACATGATGGGATAATTGGCCATCCTGCACATGGTGGGACAATTGGTCCCAAACCATGCCACTTGGAGGCAACTTATTGGCTAGTAATATGGAGAGATAATAGAGAGTGTCACTAGTCTAAGGTGAAGAGAAGTTTGATCTTCCGTGAGCTACGTTATTGGGGTCAATTACAGATCAATCATCTCTTAGATTGTGGGATCTATCATTTGGGAGCATTCTATTGGTGATACCGATTTGAAGGGGGGACAACTGGATTTAAGAGAATTGGAAAAAATAAGGGATTTTCGACCACAAAGTAATGGCAACAAGATTATCATTTTGAAGGCATCGTGGGTTCCCAACAAGAGGGAGGAAGCTTTCATGTAGAACAAAAGCTTAGTGGCCTCAAGTCTCATGATTGGCACAAGTTCTTACAGGTGTATGTTTTTTAAATTTGATACACTCTTCATGATTGTGTGATTTTTCATATAGATTTTTTCATTGTTATAACATACTTTTGTATATGTAGATTATCCTTCCAATTGTGGGAAATGGATGCTTCTCAGCATACATTGAAAAATCCATCTAGAAGATCAATGCCCTTATGTGGGATGCTTACTATTTATCATTAGATGTCGTTATGATATTTTTGTATACATGTGATCATGAGTAATGTTACAAACATATTTTTGCATGTGTAGATTAAAAGATGAATCTGTTTAAAGGAGCCTATCCCTATTAAGCATGGAACAATGAGGGTTTGGACTCTATGGAAGCTATATGCTTGCTAGGAAGCACTTTCCCTCAAGCATTAAGATGATCCATGCACACTTGCTTGGGCACATAGTGGATGAATGTTGGATGTTTCCCATAAACAGTTTATGAAAACCTTGAAGGACTTGTGAGGCAAAAAGTAGAGCTTGAGGATAGCATCGTAGGGTCAGTTGGTGCAAGAGTCCATGTATATATCATAGAGTTTCTTGCGGGCATGATCCTAGTATACCTCCCCTTTGGCACTTTAAAGATGACAATTGTGTAGTGGGTGAGATTGCTCAAGGAAAAGGAATTATAAGAAAGACGAGAGAATCTATGAGAAAAAGAGGTAAATACGTTGAATTTTTTATTTCATCACAATTATGTAAAGGCAATTCAATCCAAACTTGGCGCGGAAGTTCTTAACATTTTTATATTTTCTTTTGTCAAAGGTATAGAAAACCTAGAATTTCTAGTAGCCTCACTGTCACTATATCACAGAGTTTCTTGCGGGCATGATCCTAGTATACCTCCCCTTTGGCACTCTAAAGATGACAATTGTGTGGTGCGTGAGATTGCTCAAGGAAAAGGGATTATAAGAAAGACAAGAGAATCCATGAGAAAAAGAGGTAAATACATTGATTTTTTGATTTCATCACAATTATGTAAAGGCAATTTAATCCAAACTTAGCGCAGAAGTTCTTAACATTTTTATATTTTCTTTTGTCAAAGGTATAGAAATCCTAGAATTTCTAGTAGCCTCAGTGTCACTATATCAACATTATTGTTAGAATAGATGGTGGTTATCCTCATTTATACCGATGTAAATGCCAGTTATCCTCTTTTATACTAACACAAATACCAATGATTATACTGTTGATAACACATATGAATATATATATTGATACTAAACACTATCAATAATACCAACGGTTATTTTAACGAATATACCGACGGTGACTTGGTTTTTGATGCTCCGCTACTTTTTCCAAATGAGTGTCTTTTTTAAGTTGAAAAAAAGCCTAAGTAACTAAAAGCGTTGCAAATAAGCGTCGAAAATGCCTCCTTGTAAGGTAGTGGTTTAAAAAAAAAAAAAAAGAATTGTAAGGTAGTGTCTTATGAATGCTTGACTCACTTTTAAGCAAATGATGAATGTTATAATCAAGCCCTATTTGGGCAAATTTGTGGTGGTATTCTTGGATAATATCCTAGTCTAGGGTAAGACATTTATAAAGCATGAATCATGATATCCATCTTCGAATTGTTTTGGATGTTCAAAAAGAAATGAAAAAGGAAATCATGTCAAATTTAGGAAGTGAGCCTGATATGAGGGCCTATCTTTTGGATATTCAAAGAAAAACGAAAAAGGAAAAAGCTTTCAGTTTGTTGGCCTGCTCCAATGGGGTAGGGCTCGGGAAAAGTTCGTGAATTAACGTAATTTTTCTTCTTTTGAAAAATTCAAGGTTTGTGATTCGTTGGGCTGAGCACCTTCAACGCCTTTTGCTGCAAGAATGTCGATTGCACAGGTGCACCCTCGGCGTCTTCCATGCAGGATTTCTCTTGATCGCCATGGAGGTTCTCTCTATCTTCACTCGATTTGTGAATGTTCCCGATCGAAGTGGAGCAATCCCTAGTGTACTTGTGGTGCCTGTGGTGCCGGCAGTGCAGGAGGTCGTGGGATTTGGGTGCATTCTATGTTTGTAGGCAGACGAAATGCGACTAGTTCTTGGCTGTCTTTGAGGGATGCTTCACATTCCCTGCCGTTCAGTGTCTCGTGTGGTTTCAACCTTTTGGCTTCCTGATCATTCCTTCACTTCATTCCTGTGCTTCTTACTTGTCATCGCTCCGTGGCACCTTGGCTCTTTGTCTTCGTTCGGTGCAGGGGAAATCAGCTTCAATGTAGGGCAAAACCATGGGACATACTTGCACAACCAGCAACCTTGTGCCACGATTAGTACTGGTGGCTCGATGCTATCACGTGAGTCTATGTCATGAGTGACATGTTCGATTTAAGGAAGCCACTACTGGAGGAGCTACAAGGACGATAAGGGGAGAGACAACGCTAAGGTCACGCATGGACAGGGAGGGTGGTGGATACAAGGACGAAGAGGAAAGGGTGAATCCGAAGTCAGAGGTTTTAGCTAAAGCAGAGGCTAGGGCTACACCAATGACGAGGGAGTGCACAATAGGGGAAGGTCTATGTAGCAGTAGAAACGGCGACAACAACAGATACGAGAATTGCCACTACAATCACAAAACCAGAGGTTTGATCTGAGGCCATCGTTGCTAGAGGGACGAGGACGAATGGCTAAAACTGAAGATGGAGAAGAGAAAAGCTTCTGCCTACAACAATGATGGCAAGAAGAACTCGTCTCATTCATCTTCCTCAATTTGCTCTTACTCTGCTCTCAGCTTTCCTTTTACCATTTGGGTTTTCCAGAAGCAATGCCTGCTGTTTGGGAGAAGCAACAGCAATTGGAAAAGCGTCTATGAATCAAGGGTTTGAGGTGGGGGTTTATTTAATTTGGGCTTTCTTGCCTTGTTAAGGCCTTCAAGAAATCTTTTCGAGTACCTTCATTTGGTTTGCTGACTTCGATTCATGTTCGCTCTGACTGTACAGATTATTCGTGAGCAGTGGCTCGAGAGAATCGTGCTATTTGCCGCCGATGATAGTAATGCATACAGATTCTTTGACGGGGTATAGAAGGTGAATACAATATAGGAGCTTTTACAGTTGGTGTATGCTAGTGGCCTTAATGGGGGTGCTATTTCATGGTTTTCGCTAGTCGCCTTAGTGGGGGTGCTTCAGTTATCTGCGAACAAATTGATTGTTCGGGATTGTGCTTTGGTCTGAGGTGTATCTTCATTGATTCAGAGGTTTTTCCATCACCTGGGTTTCTTGGTAATGAACAGCGTCAGGTTGGTTCTGCCGCTGGTGTTTATGCTCAAGCCTGATCTTAGCGGTGGACTTTTCAGATTTTCATGCTTTGATAGCGTGCCTGCTCTTCGGACGAGACCTTCCTCCATGGCAGCCATTATATTTTCCTGCTCTAATCGCAAAACTTGAAGCGTCAGCCTTGCCGCAAACCTGAGGCTCTCAGCTACATAAGCTGATCACCTTGAAGCGAACGATTGCTTTTCGTTTCTGAGAATTTTGGGGTGTGCAAAACATTCCATAAATCAGTCAGTCTCAGATATAATCACGCCAAGCTGATAGAAAAATAATTGCATGAATAAAAAGCGCATTCTCTAGCGTTCATAATTTTGCAAAAACGTTTCAGTAAAGAATGCAAACAGGCAAAACTGAAGATAAGTGAAACGCGCTATAGAGCTCGCCGTGTCTGGCATCATGGGGTAGAGATTCAGGTACTAGCTTGCGCTATTTTGGCAAGATACATGTCTAACAGTATTACTAATGTGCGTCAGAGGGCTAATCTTAGACCTGCTGCTAGTCGGAGGACTGGGGATGTCGTCTGGTGCAGCATGAGAATCGATTTGCTTCTCAAAAGTTTTTCTGACCAAGCGCAATATCAAATTCACGTCATAGAGGCACCCACTACGAGAGGAGAGAGGTGATCAGAATATTGTCTAGTATAGCCTTATGAAGTTGTGAGTCGACCATCTCTTCGATAAGTTTCCTGCAACCTTCGATTTGGCGTATGACTAGTGCTCCAAGGCCCTGTTTGTGATTCAACTAATAAGGACGAGACTAGAAGGGAGATGGAGTCACCCGAGAGGTTAAACTGGGCCGGGTTCGCCATAAATGCAAGCTTCGTCTGGGGCGAGTATGAATTGTTCTGAGAAACCAGGACATCTATTCAAAGTCCCCTTGATTTTGTGACGAATGCATCACTAGTAGAGACTCTTGGAAACTGTGTATGGGATATGTTGGTCACGTGTGTTGCAAAGAGTAGAGGCTCGTGCTGATAGCAAGTTCCCTTCAAGCTTCATTGCCTACTGTATGAGTAGGAAACATGAGATATTTGAGCAAACCGTAGTCATAGTGTGTAAGTCTAGTGTGTAAGTCTAGTGTACAGAAGCGATTTGTCAGACCAATATATGAAGTTGCTAATGACCGTGTAATTGTTGTCGTACACGGGGTGTAGTCGTTGTGGTGCACAGGGCAAGAGGAATATAAGGAAAGGGGGTGTATACACGATGAAGCTAAGGTGAGAGGGGCGTGTAATTTAATTGTCCACGTTCACGTATTAAGGGAAGGGACCATGAGGGGACATTGTTTATCGCTGTAGTCCACACTCTTTAGATCTAACAAAAGATAAGCCTCTCAAAGAATGTTTTAAAAAGAAGAGGGATGAACTAAAAGAAGGGATACTTTAGGGATGAAGTAAAAGACCCATCGAAAAGCCCGCTCGTCGGCAACCAAACAGTTGCTTGTTGCCGTAGGCCGCTCCCCAAGCTCCTCTATGAGCAAAAGATCCTGGCAATCGTTTATGTCAACTTTCGAAGAAAAATTCTCGGCCAGAGGATTTACAAGACGTTCAGAGGCTTTCTCTGATTGTGAAAACTATCCCTTGATCTGTCCTCATCCCCACAATTGTAGCCCAATCCAAGGGATTTAAGTCAAAGCTCCTCCTCAGTTCGTCCAGCATGTTCACCTCAGATCTCCAGAAATAGTCGTCCGCAATAGGTCTGATGTCCTCTATGTCTGACGCATCTACGAGCCTTCTCATTTTCATCAACAGATAACCTGCCAACACCCTCAACCGATGGCGTTTGCTGTTGTTTAGCATCTGCCTAAGTTTCCTCTCCAATTCCCTCTCAATATCTGGTGATACCTCCCTCTCATTCGAGATCTGGTAGAAGCTCACCAATGCTCTCACAAAAGCCAAAGATCTTGAGCTAGATGGGTCTATCATTTCTATCAGAGCGTCCACAACCCTCTTCCCGCTGCTGCTTTGGGTCAAGACTGTGCAAGGGTTGTCTTTTGCAAGGAGGCCAAAGCTGTTGGCTGCTGCCCAACCTAATTGACCACTTCCTAGTTTGTCTGCTAGCTTTGCCAGGACGTTGGCTGGAAGTCGAACTGGCGCGGAAAGTGGTTCTTGATCAGCCCAGAAACCCACAATGCTTACTGCTGCCTGCTGCACATAAATGTTATCCCGGTCTAAGCACAACAATAACATGTCAAGACCTTGCCGATGGGCATAAAGATATTGTATGAGTTTGCTGTGGAGCTTCTGAACAACATGAGGTTGCACATTCCGGGAAAAATCTCGCCCCAACATGCTGAAAGCAAACTCTAGGAACTCAAAATCGTCTGCCAGGACAACGCCATCATCGAATGCCCTTTGCAGTATAGCATCGTAATACCTTTGGATGCTCTGGTCGCAAGGATCGTACAAGCAGTAAAGTATCATTACGGAGCAAAGGACGGCTACTAAGGCTACAAGAGCGTTAAAGAGGACTGGTATATAAAAAATTAGGAGAGAAGCTTGCAGATTCTGCTCCTCAATAACATCGTGCAACAATGCCCTCAGTCGTATCATCGGCAAGACTATGCTAGGTGAGATGAAAACCACCTGCCCAATCTGCGAGAACACCCTCAAAACCCACGTGATCCTGTATTGAATGTCGTCTTGTTTCAAGGAAGCAGGGTTCTGACTAAGAGTTATTAAGGCCCTTCTCACTACCCTGCTGAAGAAGATAGCTGATGCCAAGCGTCCCGCTTCTAGCAATAACAAAATAGTCACGATTGAAAAATCGGAAGTTTCTAAGGTACTCACAAAACCCCCGAGCAGGACGACGGTGGCCCAGGTAAGGTTACAATAGCCCAGAAATCTGGTGAAGCCTTGCAGAGCTCCAGCCACAAGAGCGCCCCATTTCGCTTTTTCCAGTTGGTGTTCGTAACTGTTGATCACATCGTCTCTGTCAACGGGAGCTCGCTGCTGTGGTTGTGTTGTTACACCTGCATCCATGCTGTGAATGGAGATCCGGATCCCGATCCCAATTTGGAAGGAGGAAGATTACTCAAAGAAAGATGTGCCCCAGCGGGTGGAGCTACAAAACTGAGAAGCCCGCCGCGTAAGAATGAGGCGAAGCTGCTTGCATCCGCGAGGCCTGATCGCTTGAGCCTTGGCTGAACGTAGACTCCAAGTCAACCGTAATACGCAATCACGTACTACGCAGCAAGATATGCTGTCCGATCTATGACCACAACATTTGCACTTTATCCATGCTGTTATATTAAATTAAAAACTCTTAACAGAACCTGTTTAGTTACGATTAAAATAACTGATTGATTTTGTTTTCCCATTAGCACTTAATTTAAGTTTGAGGTCCTCTGAATTCCCAATGCACCGGTTACGATTGTTTCTTCTTCTCCACCTTGGAAGTTGTTTCCTCTTGCGCCTCCCCTCTTTTGCAACACTGAAGAGACACCATGCAATTGAACAGACAATGCAAGCTCTATCTGAACGTGGATGACATTCTGTCCGGTCCAGCCTCACCATCAGCGATGCCTTCCACTTGTTACGTCAACTATGATATCGTGTAACCACAGTATAAGGGGAAGCCAGAGGGCTTGGCAGCATTTGCATTAATAGGGCCTAAAGGGCTTGGATGTAGGGTCACGCCTAGGTCTAGGCATTTATGAGGTGGTGCATAAGGAGTCCTAGAGAGGTCCCTTGTGGGACATGTGGCACCAAAGTTGGAGGCCAAGTGGCAAGTGCTGGGCTAGGAGGGAGGAATCTAGATGGAGCCAAAAAATAAAGGGGCTCTTGTGGCTGGGTAGACTAGCAAAAAAAAGAGAAGCCCTCGAGGTTTGGGGATCCCTATCATTGGTATCAGAGCCTCGTTCTGAATCTGAGAATAAAAATTGTTGCTGTGTTGTTGGGTGAGGTACTTAGATTGGATTGCCACGAGTAGGAACTTTGTGAAGACTTGAGGGCGGCTGGCCTTCACACAATGGATATGGCTGTTCCGCTCCTGGAGAATGGCCTAATTGCAAGGCTTCAGCATTGGTGACTACACGGGAGTGTGAAAAGAAACAAGTTGGTTAAGCAGTTATCTCAAGCAATTACTGATGACAGGAAGAAGAAGACTTTGTAAGGCGGTTGTCTGTTTGTGGGCAATCGGAGATGTGCAGTGAAAGCATGGAGTATTCGGCCTTCGAAGTTCGCACAGGGCTTGATTCTGACAGCCTTATTGGCTGCACGCTCTACGTAGCGTATCCTTTGTTCTTCACATAGTCATAGCCAAGGGAGTTACATGCGCAATGAAGCATGGTGATGGCACAGAAAACGAGCGGAGAGACTAGTTGCAGCTGCTGCACGACGGATATTTACTGTCTAGCAACGTTGCAACGCGACTCTCTGAAGTCTAAACTTGCATACAAGAATCGTGGGAGGCACTTTCGATAGTCCTCAAAACACTGTAGACCATACGGACACCTTGCTATATAGGCTTGATTTTTGACTAGCCAAACGATGCGTTACTAGCCGTCGACTTTCACATTGGCTTAGATTCCCAGGAATTGTTCTTATGAGCTTATTTACTCCCATACGAAGCAGGCGAAGAAGTTGAAGAGGAAATCTCGTGCGAAATCGACAGTCTGCATCAAAGCTTTTGATAGAGCCATGTCATACAAAGGTTTAAAACCTTGAAAAAAGCCATCTAATGAATACCTTTTCTACCCCTTTCCCCAAGGTCCTAAAATTTTGTTTTCTCACCCCCTCTTTCTCCCAAGCTTCTAAGATCCTCTTCATCCCTTTCTCCAATCTCTTGAACCTTGTCATAATCAAAAGAAGAATGCAGGATTTTGAAGTTCGAGATCGAGGGAAACGGAAGAAGCCGGATCGAAGAATTGTGAATTGAAAGAAAGTGAGAAAGCGCGAATCAAAGAAAGTGAGACGACTTCGAAGATGAATCCAGTGCCTCGAACAAATACTAGGAAAGTGGGCATCACATTTTTCTCTCTGATATAAAGTGCTTTGCTTTATAATTTATGGAAAATATACGTCTTTATAATGACCACTCCAGAAAGGGATGGTATGATTAAAGAGGCCGAGGAAAGGGTTAGAAAGGAAAAAGCAACAGTTGGAGAGGAAACACATGAGGAGGTACAAACTGAAACGCAAGAGGATAATGTAAAAATGGAGGATATTGATTACCGTGATTATGGAA
The DNA here is from genome assembly GCF_047967505.1 of Dipteris shenzhenensis. NCBI lineage: Eukaryota > Viridiplantae > Streptophyta > Polypodiopsida > Gleicheniales > Dipteridaceae > Dipteris > Dipteris shenzhenensis. Next base: position 6,009,666 of record NC_141614.1, on the reverse strand, counting down.
TTCCGTATGCGTAATTCATCAAACTTAAAACTCGAACGCAAAATATAGAAACATAGTTAGGGATTATCAGTGAAACATTAAAAACCCTAGCTGAAGCTATAACTAAGATAGCCGATTCTCAATCGGTATCTATTTCTAAAAAATCACCGATTCCTCCTAATCAAGTTGAGAGGGATCCACTACTTTTAAGACAAGAGGTGTCACTATAGCTACCTTTAATTTTTCAAAACTTCTCTTTTGAGGTTCATTTCATATGAAGGTGCTTCCCTTCCCCTTAAGCTAGTCTGTCATTGGAATAGCAATCTTAGCATAATCTTGGATGAATCTCCTATAGAATCTTGTGAATCTGGAAGACTCTACCCTCTTTTTCAAACATAATGGAGTTATTAAGATAACTCCTCTGTAAACTGTGCCCAAGACTATATAGCCATTTTCAACCAAGCACTACATCTGTTCAATCGAGATGCATGATTTGGAAATCCAAGGCATCCTGATAGCCTTGAATATCCACCTCTACACCATATATCATGGTGTCCCAAACTTTTTTATCACTGCCCTTTGCCAAAGAGACCACACCATCACTCTTACTCTTTGCCCCTTCATTTTTCCATGCATCCTCATTAAATCATGAGGACCAAAGGTGGGTTGCCACATTGCCAATGATAGACAACACATGTGGGTGCTATCCTCATGATGGACCTCTACCTCAGTGTACTTTTCAGTACCATTAAGCGACAATACTTGCACCACATGCACTTGTTTTTGTGGAGATCTATTTGGGGCTTTAGCTCCCACTGATTTATTTTTAGGGTAGTTCCAAGCAGCATGGTCTTTGCCTAAACATTTGAAGCAAAGTTTTTCTTGCCTAGCTCTTTCATAATCCTCTTTCTTCAAGAGAGGATAATTTTGTGTTTGAGGTTTCTTAGATGGTGCTTGAGGAACCTCCTTCTTAAAGTGCCCCTTCCTTTTATTGAACTTTGGAACAAAACTTGTTTGCTCTGAAGTTCCAACTCTGAATTTCCCCATCGTATCGTCATATATTTGGGCATACTTAATGGCTTCCTCAAAGGTTTTAGGATAATTTCTTTTCACCTCAACCTTATAAGTGTCTTTGAGACCTCTCACGAAACCCCTTATCTTTTGGAATTCATCAATTCCTTTCAGCTTAAGGACTGCCTCCCTATAATTCACTATGTACTGGACTGGAGTGCTACGAAGGGAGATTTCTTTGAGCCGATGATTTGCCATGCCAAGTAAGGGAAGAAAATGTGGGGTGGTCGCAAGGTGTAAGGAGAGGTTAGGTTTAGTGGGTTAAGGAGAGATAGAGTGAGAAGGGGGTTTACATTGGGGATAGTGAGGGTTGTGTAAAATGTGAAAAGGAGGGTTTTTATAGCTTCAAAGTGAGTGGCAAAGAAAGTAAATATTGGTGTGTGAGTATGTAAAAATAGGGGGCAATAAATATACAATGCTTATAAGCACAACCTATATTGCTAATAAATAATTAATAATTAACGAAATAGTGAATAAAAGAGGTGTGAATTTTATAAGTAAAAAGCCAAGATAAAAAGTGGGCAAAAGAAAAGAACATAAGTGTAAAAATTAAAAGAGGGGGAAGGGGGAGAATGGGGTATGTGTGTGTGAACCATTAAAAAAAGACCACTAATTAAAAGAGGTATTTAAAATAAAGAAGCTCAACCAACCTCCAGGGAGGTTACAAAAGTAACGTGGTAGAAACCAAAAAATATCATTCTTTAAAAATTAAACATTACAGTAGAAAGATCATTTAAATGATTGGGGGGGAAACACGCTAGGGCATGATCCACGTGTGGATCAGTAGAGGGTACGCAGTGTGGAATTTGTTAGAACAATGAAGTTGAATTTGGGTAGATAGGTAATGCATATATCCCTTGGCTTATTATCGCTTTACCAAAGAGCTTGAACAAACCTTTCAAATTTCTAAGATAAAAAGGAAAATTTAAAGAAATTAAGCAAGAAAATAGTTGGGATTTACAACTTAATATAGTTCTAGAGACTAAAAAGTGAAGGTGACAAAGGGGGTTTGGTTAACAAAAACTTTCAGTAGTTTTACAGCCAGGTGCCCAACTATTTAAGAGGGGAATCAAATCACTTATAAAAAAGCCTAACAACAGTTATACAACTAGGTACCCAACTATTTAAGGGGAAAATCCAAAAATTTACAGTAGTTAAACAACTAAGTGCCCACCTATTTAAGGGGGGACTCCAAAAAATGCCTAACTTACTTTGTAAATAAAATAATTTGTCAAGGAAATAAATGAGGAACATATAGTTTGACAATAAATTAAATGAGGAAAATGAGGAATTAATGAGAAAAGAGAATTTGTTAAGAACAAATTATTGGAAATTAATGGAAAATTTTATTGAAAAATATTGAAAGTCAATGGGGGTAGTCCAAGCCCAAATGAGAAAACTTAAATCTCAAAAACTAAGGAGGGTAGTCCACATCCTTAGTTAATTAATTACATTCATGGGGGGTATTCCACACCCATGCTCTAATCAAGCAAAAGGAAGTAAAACCAAACTACCTAAAGCACAAAAAGAGCAAAAGAAAAGAATGAAGCAATTAATTTAATGAAGGCAATTTCCATTATAGAAGATACATCAAGGGAAAAACTAAAATAAATTGCCTAGCATGAATAGAATTAACCACATGAATTGTAAAACAAATACTTATAGGTTTAGGAAAAGAGTAAATGGGGGGTAGTTTCCACCCCCCCTTTTTTAAAGACTTAAATGAGTTAAATGAGTCAAGTGAGGGGGGTCTCAGCACCATCTCTTAAGGAAACTATTTATTATCATTGATAGGGAAAATTAGGAAGTAGAGTTGAAAAAAGTGAATGTGCATAAAATGTGAAAATGAGTTAGGTGATCAATTAGATAAAATAGAAAATAATGAAATATCAACATAATTAATAATAAAACTTAGGTAAATCAAGCAAGAATTACAATAGAACCATAAAGCAATTAAATGAAAAATATAACTTAGTAGGGCGACCAAGTTAAATAAAAACAATTTAGAAAGCCAATAAAGTGGGGGAAATTAAAAGGGTATTACATAAACTCTAAATAATAAGGGGATAAAGATAAGAGCAAAACAATAAATGTTAAATTTCTAGGTAAGGACAAAGAAAGAAAAAGCTATCTAATATATATATATATATATATATATATCTAGAGAGAGAGAGAGAGAGAGAAATAATTGCAAGGATGACTACCATAGAGCACAAGATAGAGCCGAAGCCTAATGCGAAGCCTGTGGCTCAGGAGTATCGGAGATTAGGGCCCCTACAGAGTGATGCTTTGTGCTCAGAGTTATAGAAACTTGTAGAAGCTGGGTTTATTGTTCCGGTTCATAATATTGAATGGGTTTCACCAGTGGTAGTCACCCCAAAGAAAAACAACAAGCGGCGAGTCTACATCGACTATAAGAAACTCAATGCAGCCACCAAGAGGAACCATCATCCTCTTCCCTTTCAAGACCTCATTCTTGAGAAGGTAAGTGGTCATGAGATGTATACTTTCCGTGATGGTTACTCCGGGTTTTATCAAATCAGAATTGCCGAAGAAGATGTGCTTAAAACCACATTTTCCACACCCTGGGGGACATTTGCATTCAAAGTAATGTCATTTGGCCTCACCAATGCTCCTGCTACCTTTTAAAGATTTATGCAGATGGTATTTGCTCCTTAGTTGGGGGATTTCTTGGAGGTGTTTTTAGATGATTTCTGTATATTCTTGTCACGTAAGGAGCACGTCATGAAGGTTAGGTTGCCTTCCAAAGGGTCAATGATGCGAATGGCAGTCTCAACCCTGAGAAATGCACCATTGGAGCCACTTAAGGGAGGTTACTAGGACATATTGTCTCATCTGAGGGCGTCAAGCCTGACCCTGAGAAGGTAGAAGCTATCCTCAAGCTCTCCCCGCCAACAACCAAATGTCAGGTACGCTCATTTGTCAATCTAGCAGGATACTATTGCCGCTTTATTGATCAATATGCTGCTTTGACGTGACCCATGACTATGCTATTAAAAGATGGAGTTGATTTCTCTTGGGATGAGGATTGTGATCATGGGTTTTTGCAAATCAAGAGTGCTCTGGCTTCAGAACCCATTCTACGCAATCTTGATTGGTCAAAGACATTCTATATCAATCCTGGGTTTAGTGAGCACACTCTGGCGGGTATTATTCTCCAGCAAGGGGAGGACCGGTTCATGTATCCCGTTCGATTTGCTTCTCGACAATTGCTCGAAATTGAACGACGCTACTCTAAGGCTGACAAGCATGCTTTGTCTTTGGTGTTCTGCATTGAGAAATTTAAGCATTATATTATTGGAAAGTCCATTATAATTTGTAGCAATAGTCTTACAAAGCAGGTTCTTCAATCACCAAATCCGATGGGCTGGTTGGCTAAATGGTTGGCAGTTCTACAAGAATATGATTTTTCTTTCAAAATTGTAAAAGGAGGTTGTTTCAACTTGAAGAATGCTTTGATTGATATAGAGGAGTGCCTCGATGTAACCCTTGTAGCAGCCATAAAAGTTGGGGATCCATGGTATGGTGGTATCTACAGGTTTCTGACTACTTTTCTCCTTTCCTCCGAAAAGTACTAGCTATGAGAGAAAGAAGATCCGAAGAGATAGTAGGCGCTACACTCTCTTTGATGGAATCTTGTACCGTCAAGGCATGGATGGGGTACTAAGACGGGCCATTGATGCAGATGAAGTGCTTAAGGTATTGAAGCATTATCATGATGGATTTTGTGGAGGCCACTATGCCAGTGACTATACAGCTAAGAAGATTTTACATGCTGGATACTATTGGCCGACCTTGTTCAAGGATGTCACTTTGTATTGCAAAACCTATGAACCATGCCAATTCTTTGATAGGAAGGATTTGCATCTTGGGCAACATCACCCAGTGATGTCCATCCATCCGTTTCAGAAGTGGGAAATAGATTTTGTCAGACCCCTGTCCATGACTGCCCGCAAAAAGAAGTATCTTTTGGTAGCCACTCAGTATGTCACAATTTTATATTACTTCTCTCATGGACTTTAGGCCACTAAATGCAGCCTAGGTGGAGGGGTGGCACATGGAGGAGCCATGCCACCTTATATTTTATAATATTACTACCATGGATTATGTACATCACACCTTATGGATCCTCTTACGTGGAAGGGTGGCACATGGTCATGCCATGCCACCTCAACCCTGGGCATGCACTCCATATTTTATTATACTATTGCCACACATACAAACACACACACATGTTTATGCCTTTTTTCTTAGACAAATTTATCCATAACAGTTCCCCCCCCAACAGCATTTCCATGCCTGGGTCCATCACGCATAAAGAAGGGCGTTTAAGGGCTGATTCCCTGTTCACTAACTGGAATTTTTTCACCTAAAGTTTAGTTGATTTTGAACTAGACACAGGTACTTTACGGATCTGGTGGGAGGAGCTGTTGTTCGCGATCTGGTGGAGGAGCTACTGTTCGCGGGGCACGAGATCGCCATCGCCGACCTGGTGCTCGAGCATCGTTTTGCCTGCTTTCTCTCTTCTTCGTCTAGTGCTCCAAGAATGACAAGGTTCTTCAAGCTTCCAATCTCCACGGGAACAGACCTAGCTCAAAACAAGATGCTCCAAGTTGGTGAGTTTATCGATTTTCGAAGGGACATTTCCACGAAGGCGATTGTGAGAAGGCTAAGTAGCTGGAGCGATGACAAGCTCCCCATCTCTGGAAGTATTGCACCAATGAGGGCAGTGTGGGTCCTCTTGCAAGGACTGGGCGACCTTCGATGGTGCAAAGATGAAGAGGCTCTGTAAGAAGATGACACTTGCCTTCTCACCATCAGAAGCGCCGTTCAGGACTGTTCCGATGGACCTCCATGGATAGGGTTTCCTTTGTGAGCATAGCATAGTAGCTGACGACGGTCCCAATGGGTTCTCTCGAGAGATATGCGAGATAAAACTTAGCAGATTCTTATTCCTTCAACAACCAGCAAAGAAGAAAAGGAGAATGCCATGTGTGTTCAAAGGCCAATAGGCTGCAGGAGAAAGAGAAGTGCCTCGTTTGCAATGCAAAGTATTGCAGGAGCTGCCTGCTGAAAGCCATGGGCTCAATGCCAGAGGTCGAAAATGTGTTTGCCTGGCCATAAACCTAGTTCAATGCCTGTGAATTGTGTCGCTAACAACGTTCAATGCCTGGCCATCAACCTAGTTCAATGCCTGTGAATTGTGTCGCTAACAACGTTCAATGCCTGGCCATCAACCTAGTTCAATGCCTCGCAGATAATGTTCAGACAGTTAAGAAAAAAAGGCAGGCCATGCTTAACGTACCTACAGACCTGCTTTTGAGTTTCGAGATATTGCTTTGAAAAGTGATCTGAGTGAGCTGAGAAATGACACCCTTTGCTCTTGACTAGAGCGCTGCAGGGAATTCTTTCAACACGATGCCTTTCAGACTCAAAAGAGTAATTGGACCATGGAACCATTTGAAGTGGTTGGAGGCTTGAGCTGTTGTTCAAAGATGAAGAAGAAACTGTCAAGGCAATCTAGTGCAAAGTAGAACCCCTGGCAGTAAGTGGGGACCTTGGAGGTACTTATTACTTCAGGAACACCAAGAGGGGAGAGTGTTGCTATTGTGAAGCCTGTAGAAGAGGATCCTTTTGCCCCTAATAATCCACCATGTTCTTCATGTTAACAGTGCTACTAATGGCCAGAGGGAACGTGGCAAATCTTGTTTAGAGTGAATATTTGGTGAACTATTATTATTTATAATTCCTAAATTTATCATCCAAATAGTGAAGAAGGTGGTGTTACACATGGGTGTCTTAACTTTTTATGTCACTTATTATTGGACAGGGTTTTCCTGTTGTTGAGATATGGAGGAGACAATAGATCTCACAGAAGAGCCTGCTAATCATCATACAGGTCGGGCAAGGTTGGAAACACAAAGTCAGCAATCCAGGTTCACCGTGACACTTTGAAACGAAAGAGGACCAAGAATTGGAGTACTAGTGAAGTCTATGCCTTGATTCTAGCAAAAAAAGGAGAGTATGACAAGTATGAGAATAGTACGTCCAGAGACAAGATGGTAAGTAGCATAGAAACATGGATTTCTGTAGTTCAAAATCTAAAGGAGACTGGCTTTGAGAACCGAGATGTCAACCAGTGCAAAGGGAAGTGGGAGAATCTTCTTTCAGAATACAAGATTGTGAAGGATTTTCAAAATAAATCAGGTCATCCAGATTACTTCAATATGACAAAAGATGATAGAAAGAGAGAAAATCTTCCTGCACAACTAGACCAGTACAGCAAGTTGGATGAGTTTTTGGGAAGGCGTCTTGCAATGACCCCACCTTCCACCATGGATTCATCTGCACAGTCAGACTCCAACAATAGTGGGAGAATTCTAGGAGATACAGAGCAAGGATCAAGTGGTAAACGGAGGAAAAGCAATAGTGCAGTGAATGCCATATTGGAACTTTCCGCAGCATACAAGGCAAATGAAGAAAAGAAAGATGCAATGAAGGTGAATGGGGAAGTGAGAGAAAGCCACGGAAGGCAGGGGGAGATAGAGAAGGAATAGGGGAGGGAAGTAGAGAGAACAAGACTGGAAGTACACAAGTGATGAAGGAAGCAAGGAGAAGTGGATTAGACGTCAAATCAATCGCCCCTTACAATCCTTTTGGGTTGACTTATATAGTCCCACACAGTTCCCACGTTTCCCCTACTATTCTCCCATCTATTTCCCCCTTAAAAGCCATCTTTTTCCCACCTTCATTACAGCCATCCCTTCCCAAAGAATTTTGCCCTCAAAATTTCCAAGAGGCTGCCTTGGATGAGAAGGATACAACAGAAACTGATCAGCTCTGTAGGAGATAGGGGTAGTCCTGCACAATGCTCTCAAGTTGCCAAGAATTCTCATCTTCCGTTAAACCTTTCCATTTGATGAGGTATTCTATGTAGGCTTTGTTCCTGAGTACATGATCTCTGAAGCCCTTGATTTGCTCCGGCACATAGATTATGTGGCCCTCTTCATCCATAGGAGGCAACTCAGGAAGAACCTGGACATGCTGTCCGACATGTGGTTTCAGCAAGGATACATGGAAAACATTATGGATCTTGGAGGTACTGGGTAGTTCCAACTGATATGCTACCTGCCCAACTTTGCGGATGATTTTGTAGGGGCCATAATACCTGTGGGCAAGCTTTGTGTTGGTATTACCTTTCAGCGAGGAATATCGATTCTTATGGAGACGTAAATGCACATAATCCCCTTCTTCAAAAGATAAGTACCTCCTTTGTTCATCCGCATACTTCTTCTGCTTGGCTTGGGCATCCTGCATATTCCTCTTAGCCAATTGCAGAAGGGCATCCATACTCTCCAAATCATTCCTTGCTTGCTGATTTTTCACAGCCAAGTTTGCAACCCTAGAAGGCATTCCTACTTTGCATCCATACATAGCCTCGAATGGACTCATGCCAATAGAGAGGTGTTTGGTGCTGTTGTAGCAAAATTCAGCCAATGCTAACCATTTGTCCCAAGACTTCTGCGTGTCATGATAGTAATGCCTTAGATGCTCCTCCAACCACTTGTTCACCCTCTCTGATTGTCCATCCGTCTGTGGATGATAAGCAGTACTAGGCGCAAGGGAAGTACCAACTGCAGTGAATAACTCCTGCCAAAAGTGACCCATAAATTTAGCATCCCTGTCACTGACAATCTCCTGAGGAAAACCATGGTGCTTGAACACATACTCGATGAATTGCCAGGCAACCTATGAAGCGGAGTACCGAGTCCTAGTCGGTATGAAATGGGCCTGCTTAGTCAACCACCACAAATATGCTATCCCAACCCTTATCTGTAGAAGGCAAGCCTGTAATGAAGTCCATGGCAATGTGAGTCCATTTGCCTTCAGGAATGGGTAGCGGTTGCAGAAGGCCTGTGGGTAACCGGCTGTCCACTTTATTTTGTTGGCAGGGCAAACATTCACTGACAAACTTAACCACATCTCGCCACAAACCATCCCAAATAAAGCTCTCCTTGACTTTTTCATATGTTTTTGTGATACCCGTATGCCCTGACATAGGGGATGAGTGCATTTCTTGTAATACCATCAACCTGTACTTGGAGTCTGGCACAAGATAAATTCTGTCCCTGCACCATAACAGTGCGTTGTGGAGCTGAAATCGAACATGTCCTTGGCTGGACGGACTCTGTAACTCCACAAAAATAGGGGCTGCATCAGAATTTTGCATGTATTCCTCCTGAATCCCAAGTATCCACTCCTGATGAAGCATGGAAATGGCAGACAGTTTGCATGACCACATCCTGGACAAGGCATCAGCAACCACATTCTCTTTCCCCTTTCTATATTCAATGTCAAAATCATAGGATTGAACTGCAGCCAGCCATCTCTTCTGCTTCATGGATAAATTAGGCTGCGTTAAGAAGTACTTGAGTGTCCTGTGATCCGTTTTGACCTTAATCTTGCTACCGTACAGGTAGTGGTGCCATTTTGCAAAAGCATGCAAGATTGCCAGCATCTCTTGATCATAAACATGATAATTCATTTCCCTGGCATTAAACTTCCTGCTCTCAAAAGCAATCACACCATGCTCTTGTCTTAGGACAGCAGGCCCCTAAACCTTTGCCACTGGCATCCATCTCAATAATGAAAGATTGTGAGAAATCAGGGCACACCAATACAGGTGCATTGCTAAGGGCATCCTTGAGGTTATCAAAGCTGAGTTGTGCTACTTCTGACCATTGGAAGGCATCCTTTTTCAGCAAATCAGTGAGAGGGGCAGCCCTTTTGGCGAAGTGCCTAATGAATCTCCTGTAAAAAGAAGCAAGACCCAAGAAACCTCTGAGCTGCGTGGTATTTTGTGGCTGCGGCCACTCCTTAATGCATTTCACCTTAGTTGGGTCTACCCTGATTCCGTGCCTGCTTACAACATGACCAAGATATTCAACCTCCTCTGCCATAAATGTGCACTTGCTGGCCTTGGCATAAAGCTGATGCATCCTCAAGATTTCTAGCACTTGTCGGACATGGTCAATGTGTTCCTGTGCATCCTTACTATAAATGAGAATGTCATCGAAAAATACCAGCACACATTTGAAAAGAAGGTAGTGTAAGATCTTGTTCATGAGTGCCTGGAAGGTGGCTGGTGCATTAGTCAAACCAAAAGGCATCACCTTGAACTCATATAATCCTCTTTCTGTACAAAAGGCAGTCTTATGCTCATCACCCTCTTTCATCTTGATCTGATGGTAACCTAACCTCAAATCAATCTTCGTGAAATACTGAGCACCCTTGAGTTCATCCAACAGGTCATCAATCCTGGGAATAGGAAACCTGTTCTTAATGGTGGTCTTATTCAATTCTCTGTAATCAATGCACATACGAAAAGAGCCATCCTTCTTCTTCACCAGGAGTACTCGAGATGCAAAAGGCGAGGTGCTATGATCAATGAAGTTCTTCTCAAGTAAATCCTGCACCTGTGTTGCCACTTCTTCCCGTTCAACCTTAGAAAGTCGATACGGGGCCTTGTTTATTGGTTTACTGCCATGTTCCAGAACTATGGCATGATCAACATCTCTTTTTGGGGGCAATTGAGATGGCATATCAGCAAACACATCCCCAAATTCTAAGAGCAATTTCTGCATTTCACAATTATCCACATGGGGAATACCACCCTCCTGAGGTACAAAGACATTCAATGCATAAATGGCACTTTCGTTCTTGAGCTCCCTAGCTAGCTGCCTTGCTGAAATGACCTGCAATTTCTGACCTACAATGTAACAGTTCTACCCTTGTGGCAAAACTCAAGAGATAAAGCATTCAAATCTATACTAATTTTCCCCAAGGATTTCAGCCAATCACAACCCAAGACAGCATCTATGGGCCCCATATCCAATGCCAAAAGATCACCTGCAAACTCATAATGATCAGAAAACTTGATCCTGGCATCCTGGCAACAATGTCTGCTGATCATGTGCTGTCCATTCGCGATCTCCACTTTCAGACCATGGTCTATCTCTGTAGCAACTAATCCCAATCTTTGCAATGTTCTACAATTAATGAAACTGTGAGTGCTACCACTGTCTACCAATACATGGACAGATCTGCCATTAATCATTCCCTTCAACCTGATTGTGTCAGCACTTTTGGCACCCATCAAGGCATGTAGTGAGATGGTATATAGTGTAGACTGGGCATCCCAATAAATCTGTTCATCATCCACAGGAACATTACCATTAGCATCACCTCTGACATGAAAAGGCATTGTAGGTTGATGCTCCAACACAGAGAGTGTTGGCTTACGGCCTTTCCTGCTACATGTAGGCTGAATATCAATCTCATGCATCACATGAGTGGTTTGTTCAATAGCCCCACCCGGATCAAAAGGAAAAGCAGTCCCCCTTTGTGGCATCTGTGTCAAAAGACTCATCTGCATCATGAGCTCCTGTCAATTCCTCATGAGAGACATCATGGGGGTCTGCTACATTAGCCACTTCATCATCGTCACATAATTCAATTATCATGCTGAGTTTGGCTGAGCTGACATTCTTCATTTTGCACACATCTCGGTGCTCAGGTGTCCATTTCTCTCCACACCTAAAGCATAAATTTGCCTTCTTCCTACTGTCCATTATGGCTCTGGAATGTTGTTTAACTTCTGATTTGTCAAAACCAGCACTAGGTTTGACACCTATCTTTGCATCCCTGGGCCTGTATGGCTTTGCATATGGCATCTTACTTCCAGAAACCGTTGGATATCGTGGGAAAGGAGCAGCTGCTGGTTTCTTATCAATCCAATCAGCAGAATTTGTCTTCCTGTCAGCATCATAAGCAGTACCATAGAAGCTATGTGACACATGCTTGTACTTGCCAGCATATTTTGGCTCAAACACCTCAGCAAGCTGGGCTGCTCGCTCAATGGTTAGAGGATTGTGAGCTCTCACATCAGCAGCTAGAGAGGGATTTAAGCCTTGTATAAAACGCAGCAACTTCCCTTTCTCAGAAATATCCTATACAAACAAAAAAAGTCTCCAAAAACGCTGCAAGTACTCCTGGACCGTACCTGTCTGTGATAGTGCATAGAATTCAGCAAGATACTGTTCAAGGATCAGGGCCGAGACGAAGGTCGTGACCATAAGCTCCTTGAACTATTTCCAGGTGGTAGGCTTCTGAGGTAACTCTCGCATGTAACACCACCATGTATGTGCATAATCCTGTAAATGCATGCCAGCAAAAATGATCCTCTCCTCATCATTCTTAGGGTAGAAGCGGAAATAATCTTCCAGCTTCGTGAGCCACTCCTCCAACTCATTGGGAGTGCGAGTGCCACCCTTAAACTTATGCACAGAGATTTTATCTTTCACATCTTTAGTGTCCAAGATGGTGGCAGATTGCTCAAGTCCACAGAGGACATCTTGCTTGAGTCTGCTTTTTAGCCTATCAGGGTTGTAGGTCTTTTTTGATGCAGGGATCAGATTCAGAGTGGTTCCTAGACCCAGACCCTTGGCTACTCTCCACCGGGTCTTGGAGGCTCTGGCTCTATGGGGGAGTTCCCATCAGGTATTTACAGTGGGACCCCGAAGAGTGGGAGTGGATTGACGCAGGGCATTGAGAGAAGAGCATCCCCTTATTTCGTTACACGGTCAGTAATGCCAGGAGATTTCGGCTCAGTAGTAGAGGTTGGAGACCTCCAGAGTTCCTCATTGGGAGACTTTTGGTATTACTGCAGATTAGCAGAGGTGCTTCTAGAGGAGGCTCTGGAAATCCCACAAGAATAGAAAGATCACTATCTTCTTTTGGCTTTCTATCCATGGAGGGATTGCAGTGAACCTTTGGAGGTCCAGGTTCGGAGCCGACCCTACATGCCCTCGGTGCCTTTTTGCTTCAGAGTCTATTCAGCATTGCTTATGGGATTGCAGATAGGCAAGGTTGATTTGGATGGGCGTAGCCAGGATTTTCAGTCACTTTGCCCATTCCCCACTTTTTATGACATGGGGCTCGGTGGCTTGGCTTTCTCTTACAGGACCTCAGGTTTTCTATGAGGGAGTTGACTCCTCTCGGGCCATTTCGGTTCGACGTCATCGGATTGAGTCCTGTTCATTGGATGTGGTACCACACCTTCCTTTTACAGCTGTACATGCCTCTGTGGATACTTCTTGGGAGATTCTAGCGAGCATAGCAGCCTGGCATATCTAGAGAGCTAGATGCACAGAGGCTATATGGGTACTCAGGTTCATCCCACGCACACATTGGCTAGTATCTGGACAGACATCGTACAGACTTTGATGGCCGTATGGACAGGTATGCAAGGGGACTCCCGTGCAGCCTCAGCTAGGAGGGCTTCTTTCTTCAGGGAATGGAAGGATTCTCCTTTCTTCTCTGAAACTACTATAGGGTTGAGATGGCACTTTCAGCCTCAGCCTTGGTTGTTTTCCACCTTATTCTGAGGGATTTTTATTTATCCTCATGATTTCATGATGTATTCCGCTTTGAGCTTGCTCTCGTGGGTTTTTTTCTTTAAAAAAATCTATTTAAACTTATTCATGATTTTCAATGACTTTATTCCCTCTTTAATTCATTTTCTTTTTTTAATTTATTGTTAAAATACAAATTTTTTTATTTTTAGAACTTTGAGTTCCCTTAAATACTTATTGTCATGTATCAAGTAATTTCACGTTCCTCAATCCCCTTTTTTTTTATTATTAAATTATTTAATTAATGTAATAGAAGAAAAAGATGTGCTTTCCAAGGGTGAGGACTACCCCCCTTGGTGGTCTAAAAAAGATGTTCTTAAGGGTGAGTGCTACCCCCCTTATTTGTGAGAAAAGTTTGGGTGTGGATTACCCCCCCTTTTTTTGTTGAAAGCCTATGTGTTCTTGGTTTGGTGTCATAAAACCCCTCTTATTTTTTGCTATAAATTGTGATGATTACTTTAGGATCCTATTGGATGTCTTGGTCTTTGGTATAAGTGATAACAAGCTGGGGTGCACATTCATTACCTAGGTGTCTTCCCTCACAAATCTATGATGTTCTAACACCTAGGTTTGTTTACTGGGACTACCTAACGAATTCGACACTTTTGTTCTAATTCATTGCTTAAGTTTGCAAACTCAATATAATGAAAAATTCTATTGCCAATCCTCTTGCCCAGGTCCTTAAAATTTTCTTTGCCTACAACATTATTGTCAAAAGTTACTTCAACTTAGTTTTAAAAAAAAATTTAGATCCATGTCTCATATGTAACTCTTTATAATTATCCAAATGATTGAATTAATTGTATGGTTCATTTATTGATGGGGCTATTAAATCTAAACACACATGTTGATCTCCTAACTAGCCTTTGGTTGGGCTAGTACCACACAATTAATTCATCATTGTAGGTTAAATTTAAGCATGGTTAACTGTCATTGGTAAAATTTTGAGTCCCTTGCCTTTAGTTACTAATGTTTACCTTTTGTGTGCAAAAACATTGGTTCAGCAAATTTGGCTCTATAGCCCACCATACAAGGTTTTAATAAAGATTCCCCCTCTCCATTTTTTTCATTGTGCCACTTCTTCTTGGCCTTTAACCTTATGAGCGTGTCTTTTACATGCTTAATCCCCCCATTGAGACCCCCTTAATTTTGATGGTTTAGAAGCTATAATTTTACATTTATTTTTGGAGTTAATATAATTTCTCCCCGCTCGCTAATACCCTCTTTTATCCAAACTAGGTTTGACTAATTTTCCTATGCTCTTTGGTCTCCTATCTAACTAATTCTCCTACCTAACTATCCCCCTAGTTAACTAAATCCCCTTGTCTTATTTACTACCACTACTCTATAACTAGGTAATTTAGTCCTTTAGTCCCACCCACCTTTTAATTATAAAACCCTTACCTTACCTACCAACCTAGGCTCTACCCATACCCAAATTCATTCCCAACCCTATCACAACCTTCTACCCCTCTAAACCTCTTTCCACCACCTTGCTTGCAGTAGCTATGTGCCTTTTTTCTTTTTTCTTCATTTACACATGCATATATGCTCACACACACATAGACATGCACCCATGCACACAACTTACAAAGAAACACACACTTATTTACATTGACACTCACACACGCATATATGCTCACCCACACACATAGACATGCACTCATGCACACAACTTACAAACAAACACACACTTATATACACCAACACTCACACACCTACAAACTCACACAACACGCTTACACATGTTAGCTTTAACCCCTAACCACTTCAACCTCCCTATAACTCTTCCTTCTTTCCCTTAAACTTGCTTATACACAATTCTTTCTCTCCCTTAAATACACACACACACACACACAAAATCATGCACACCTTCTACTTGCTTACTTGAAACCATTCCTTACTTCTAGTACACATAATCAAGAACCCCCCCCCTCCTCACCCCCCCCACTTCACACTCTCTTGTAACGGCCACTCACCACACATGCAAGTGGGTACACCTTGCTCCCATTTATGGTCTTCTCTTCTCTGGTTCTCCTCTTCACCCGCACCTTTTATTGTCTTGACCCTATGTCATCGTGCATTTTTCCTCCTCTCTTCTTGATCACGCTCTCCCTTGGGCAGCTATGGCCTTCACCAACTACGAGCTCCTATCAACTCCCGGCAAGGTTGCCTTGGCTGCCAACTTTACTATCCGCTTCTCAAGTTTTTCTCACCTTTTCCTTGCTCTCCCTTACCTTTCGGTTGGCTACTTTCCCTCCAATATTTTTTGTGCATATCCCTCATAGGTGGTTGACTCCCCAACTCATCTACTTGCTTTTATTTACTGCATGCCTCCCTCTTGATATACAACTTTTTAGAGCTCATGTATTATGCAATCTATCAGTTGGATCTTATTGGTTTAATTCCTTTCACGTAGATCTTTTAGTGCCACTTTTTCCCTTGCGAACTGCTTCCCCTTGTCTTTATGTGATATCTCATCATCTTGTCTCCCTCCCGCTTTCGTTGTTCAATCTCACTTGGAAGGTTTCTTCAACTTGGCTTATAGTGCAGTACTAGGCTTGCTCCTCTACTTTTCAATGATGTAATTGTGTAGCAGTTTCACTATAGGTCTACTCGGTCACCTCTCCTTGCTCTTAGCACTCTGCCTTCATTGTTGCGGGCTCCTTATGGCTCCAAGGTTGGCTGCCCATGTGGCTTCACTCCTAGCTGCTTGCAAAGCCCAAAGCTCTCTAGTGTGGCTACTCTGGCTTAATAGTTTCCACTTCTTCACTTGGTCTTGGCTCTACTCTTGGCACAACTTGGTGTTGGCTCCTCGTTATCGATGAAAGTAACATGGCTCTTGTGGGCGACATTTCACAAACACATTTGCTTGTGTTTGTGAGTAACACGTACTTTGTAGATTTTTAGCCCTTTCACCTTGGTCCTTTGGTCCGTCAACCATAGAGTTGACTGACCTTTCTATTTTTAGTTTCTTTTTATGACCTTGGTTGTTGTTTAATTCCTTTTAGTTTATATATTTTACTTTCACTTGTTGGTGTAGATACGCTCTTCGGCTCTCTTAGAAAATTTGAAATCTTTATTTCTATCTAACTCAATTACATTTTAGAATGCTTTTTATCCCTTTAATTTCTTATAAGCTTTCATTGGGTCTATAGTAACATGCTTTATTCCTTTATAAGTTTATATAGTATATGCTTATATATACTTATATTTATTTGGTGCCCCCTAGTTCTTGGGCTCTCTTTGGTTCATTATGTGTGTGTGTGTGTGTGTGTGTGTGTGTGTGTGTGTGTGTGTATGTATGTATAGATAATTACTTTTTTTGCTCTATTTTCTTACTTCCTTTTCAATGTTGTTTTCCTCTCTTGATTTTTATGTTCTCTTTCTAGATTAGAGTAATTTGTCTCTTTTTATTAACATTTTTTCATAATATGGTTATGTGGCCTTCCTTTTTAATGTCCTTTTCTTTAGTTAATTAACATTTATTTATTTTGGCATTTATACAATCTAGCGAATATATACATATATATAATTAAACATTTTTTCCTTAATGTGGTTATGTGGCTTTCCTTTTTATTTTCCTTTTCTTCAGTTAAACGTATATAACACTTAGTTAACTCTTTCTTTTAAAAATTTTTCATTTTTTCTTGTTTATTTTCCCTTTAAAGAATGTTTTTTCTGATGGATTCCTCTCAATTTTTTTGGGTAGACTTACTCATTTTCTAAAGTGTTTCATTTAGTTGTTGACTAACTTTTATGTTTGTCTTTTATTTTTAAATTTTCTTTATTCATAGACTTAGGCAAGAATTGATAAGCTGTCCACCATTTTTTCCTTAAATCATGGGAGTAGAGTACCCCCCTTCATCCTCTCCTTTAATGGTGTTTACAAAACATTGAGATATTTTTATTTCTCACAAACGTGTGAACTACCCCACTTTTTGTTAATTTAATTTTGGAATGTATAAAGTTTTCCTAAAAAAAAAGGGGGTGGATCATCCCTTGATTCGATTCATTGGTTTTCCCTTATGGGTATGGGATCCATTCGATTTAATTTTTTTTGCTCTTAGAATCTGTCTGTTGGTCTATGTCTCTTTGGTATAAGCGATAACAAGTTGGGGAACACAGGCATTACCTATCTTCCACATGATGCCAATTTTGTTTTAACAAATGGTTTTCAGTGGATGGTGACAGGTAAGTGGACCTGACCTCGAAGCCTGGACTACCTGATGGATTCGACGTGTTATACTAATTCTTTGCTTAAGTTTGCAAGCTCAATATAAAGAAAAATTATATTGCTAATCCTCTTGCTTTCCTTGCCAATTTTTTGGATTTCAATATTGTCAAAGGTCACTTCAATTTAGTTTTCCTATTTTTTTCAATTCATTGCTTTTTATAATTATCCAACTGATTGAATTAATTATATGGTTCATTTATTGATGGGATTATTAAATCTAAACACACACATTGATCTCCCAACTAGCCTTTGGTTAGGCTAGTACCATACAATTAATTCAAAATCATAGGATAATTTTCACTTTTTTCACTTATCATAGAGATCCCAATTTTTTTTGGCATTCACTATTAGGTGGGGAGTAAGTTCCACATGGTGGGCTTACTCCCACCATGTGGTCTTACCTCTAGATTGTGGGTGGGCCACACAGACACACACACACACACATATTATTTTTGCTTAATAATTTCTCTCTCTCTCTCTCTCTCTCTCTCTCTCTCTCTCTCTCTCACACACACACACACACACACACACACACACACGTCTTGGACACATTGATTACTTTTTGGCTCTCTTTCATGCATGTATGCATGCATGCACACACGCATGCATGCATGTGCGCGCGCGCACACACACACACACACAAAATTTTAGCTTATTGAAATGTTTCTTACACATGTACACATTCTTCCCCCCATGACCCGGGGAGAGGATAAGAGAGAGGGACTCAGAGGGAACAAATTGAGGGATGGACTCAAAGGGGGGAGACAGAGAAGGAGAGAAATGGGCTAAGAGGGGAAGAGGGAGAGGCTTGAGAGGGAGGGGCTAAGGGTGAGGGGGGGATAGGCTAAGAGGGGTGAGGCTAAGAAGGGAATGACTGATTGAGTAGGGAGAGAGGGTTGAACCTACTATCAAAACTCAAATCTAAAGTTAATGGTGACGCCTTCATGGATGTGAAACTTGTATTGTTAAAATCCAAACTTGAAGCTATTAAATGAATCTTCTTGAAGCTATTAAAGGAATCTTCTTGAAGCTAAACCTTGCTAGTATTAGAACTTGAAAGGGAGACTTGGAGCAATGAGAATTTAACCTTGTAGCTAGTATGAAACTAAATTTTAGGAGTGAAGGAAAATGGCAAAATGGAGGAAAGAGAGGTGGCAACCTTGAGGGCAACAAGATTGCACATTTTCTAGGCATTGAATATCAGCAAGGAATTTTTTATTTGTAGTTGCTAAAATCATTGATATAAGTAGGAAAAATTGAGCTTGGTTGAAGTCACTATTATAGCAAGCTACCACAGGTGAAGTATGGAGGGAGGTAAGGGGGCCCAGGTGTTAGGGGAGGGTTCAAAGGAAGGAGCTAGGGGAGTAGAGAGAGAGGGAGAGCATGATGGCAAGAAGGCTCTATCTCACACTCTCAAATTTTTAGAGTTGTGTGTGTTTTTGAGTTATGAAATTAACCTTGGGTTGATATTCTTTAAAATATATTGGTGTGTGCAAATCAACCCAGGTTGATTTACGATTGCAAGACGTGGATGTATGTTTTTGGAGTTTTGCAATTGACTCAATATTGATTTGCAAATGAAGATGTAGATGTGTATGCTTAAGAGATTTTAGAGTTTTAAAATTGGGCCAAGGTTGATTTGCAATTAAAATATGGATGTAGGGTTTCAATTTTAAATTTGACCTAGACTGGATTTTGAATTAAAATCTGTGGGTGTGTCTAAATGTGTTTTTCTAGAGATTTATAATTGACCCAAGGTCAATTTACACCTGAAAGATGTGGGTGTGTGTAGATGTGTATTCTTCAAGATTTGAAATTGAGCAAAGCATTTCAAAGGTGTGCATGTGCATGTGCATGTGTGTGTGTGCACGAATGCGCGCGCACGTGTGCGCGTATGTGTATGAATGTTGATCCCTTGTTCTTTCATAGATATTGAGAAATTCATATCCAGGGCAATGGAATGCCTTTGGCACACTAAAACGGATCATAAGGTAGTTCGTCTTATTGAAGCACAACTGTGTTTGTTCGTCTAAGATGCATGGGGGTTTAAATATCTTAAATATTCATACTCATGTGTTAGCTTGCAAGGCTACACTTTTGCTTACTTTCCTAGAGCAACATCAGCCTTGTACTCTTATGATCTCTTGTATGTTTTCTTCTCTTCATACTTATGCTTTTAGAGAGTGGATTCCAGCTCGATTCCAGCTCTGTTAGATATTATCTTTGGGCATTTGAATGTTACTATTCCTAGCCATTTGTTCTCTACTCGCCTCCCTCGGGATGGCAGTCTCTATTGGAGCATGTGCATTTGTCCAGCCATACCCCAGATCCTGGAAATACCCTTCATCTATAGAGTATTCATTATCTAGTAGGGTATTTGATCTGCCATTGGCTCATCTTTAGCCTAGGAAGGCCTACTTTCTGCATTGCTTGGGTATCTCCATAGTGGCTGATGTGGTGGATGACAAGGGCCTTACTCTTTCTTTTCCACAAGCCAAGACATGTTTCTCTTTGGGTATGCATCATAGACCTATTTGGCATATTCTCACTTACATGTTGCTTCCTTTCCTCCATCGTGCCCATTATCCTCGTATTGCTTTTGGCATCCAATTTTGGTTGTTTGGGAGATATACCACCAGCCCTGACTACACGGGTTTTTTAGTTGGTATCGGTATTAAGCTTTATGGGCACTATATCATGCACGTACTTCTCGGCTCTATGGACATTTTGATGTGGATGTTTATCATTTTTTCCATTCCTCCATGCTTTGTTCTCTACAGGATGCATGGGAGACCTTTCAACGATCCAACTCTAGACGTGTTTTTAGCTCCTTTGTATTGGTTGTTCTTTACTGGAATAAATTTTATTGTTTTTAGTTGTCAGTTTTTTCTTTTGAGTAGCAGTTGTTCCACACTAGAATAGCTATGAATGTAAATGTTTTTTACTACAAAATGTATTTACAAAGCCAAAAAAATGTGTGTGTGTGTGTGTGTGTGTGTGTGTGTTATGTGCGTGTGTGCATGTGTGTGTGCACATGTGCATGCATGTGTGTGTGTGTGGGTGTGTTTGTGCATCCAAACGTGTGTGTGTGTGTCTCATGAGCATGTTTATGCATGCACATGTGAGCCGAGGTGCATGTGCACATGCATGTGTGCGTTCGTGCACGTGTGTGTGTGTGTGCACGTACACACATACACATGCATGCACACGCATGCACATGGGCACGTGCACTAGCTTTTAGGTTTTTGAAAGTGACCCAAGATCAATTTTCCATTAAATCATATGGGTCTGTGTTTTTTGAGTTTTGATATTGGCCCAAGTTTGATATCCGATTCGAGTTTGTCTTTCTGGAGTGTTGAAATCAACCCAAGCTGATTTGCATTTCAGAGATGTAGGTGTCTGTTTTTGGAGTTTTGAAATCAACCCAATTGTAGTTTGTAATTCACAAAATTATGGGTCAAGGATGTGGTGTGTGTTTTTGGAGATCTAATTGAAATATGTAGGTGTGTATTTTTAGAGTTTCTAAATCAACCCAAGGTTGATTTGCAATTTCAAGATATGGATGTGAGTTTTGAAATTACAACAGTTTTGACCCGAGGCCGATTTGCAATTGAAAGATGTGGGTGTCTTTAATTTTTGAAATTGGCCCAAGGTTGATTCGCAATTGAAATATACGTCTCTGTGTTTTGGGAATCTTGAAATCTACCTAAGGTCGATTTGCTTTTGAGATATGTGGGTGTTTGAGTGTGTGTTTAGAGTTTTGAAATTGACCCAAGGTTCAGTTACAATTAAAAGGTCTCAAAATGTGAATGGATCCATGTTGGAGACTATATAAATCTTTGCGATAGAGGCTCACTATGTTGTTTCGAGAGTATCTACCCATGAGAACAATAAGATGCTTCATTTGTAGAAGACTATTGAATTGTGAAAAGAATGTTGATCTAGGAGCATTCATAAACCTGATCTTAAGTCAAAGATAAGAAATCTGAGATGCCTCTATGAGGCTTATGCTTGATTTACTCAATCCGTAATATTCCCTCTATAAGCCATCCTTCCCCATCAAGTTTTGTAAAACCCGTGTGGGTCTTGGTGGTTAAGGCTCTGGTTCGTGTCGTTGTGTGTGTGTGTTCGATCCTTTGTGGTCGACGTCGGATGAGTCAGAATTGGCTCCTTGGCATTGTTGGTACAACGGAAAAAAACTTTCTCTCTCCCTCTCTCAAAACAACCTATTTTGTAGCACGATGTATGATCCAAGTCATTATGGAATAACCAGATGTAGAAGATCAAAGCTTGTAATAAGGTCAGAATAAAGACGTGCTGGCTTAAAATTAGACTAGATGTTGATATAAAAAATATAGCAAAAGATTTTCTTTTATTTGTTCAATTTATATGTTAGTTTGATTGGCTGCAATGAATTAGGAGGTGGTTTCAATGATGATCCTAAATGAAACTACACTTTGAGTAGATTAAGACTTAGATATGAGCTAACCAATATGTAGAGCATGAGCTATTGTGCAAATTTCCTTTTTTAATTATACCTCAAAATTCTTTATGGACCAAAGTTATGGCAATTTGAAGATATTTCAAACTTTGTTCAATAAAAGTGCTTTAAAAAATGCTGTGGCAAGCATAGGTGATCTACCATTATGTTTGCATGTGCTGCAAAAGGTGTGCTTGTGTAGCACATCGTATGATGTGTGGAATTGCCCCACTACACCACAAAAGTGGTGTTTGATCGATTTGCTTCCTTGACCATCACTTGCACTATATGCATCCATGAAAAAGAGTAAATCGCATGTTCTGAAATGATATCCAGTACCCAATCAGTGAGATGAAGAAAAAGCCTATATCACGTTTGTAGCATCCTCATCCTCCAAATATGATGCAAAAATGTGCAAGAAAGAATGCTCATTAACTCCATCCTTGCCTTATACACTGTGAAGAACTTCCTCACATGGGTTTCTACATCCTTATGTTGTTGACCTTTGGACTTACTATTTTCAAGTGAACTTTGTTCGGTAGCTCTAGAAGTAGTCCTCTCTCTATTGAATTAAGGATGGCCATTGTGGATATAAAACCATCACCATCACCATCGCCATCACCACTTTGCACTGAAGTCAGTAGTTATAGGAACGATAGAGGAACCTCGTACAAAAACCATGGTTGAAACAAAGGGGGCATGTTGCACTACAGTGGAAGTCATTACTGATGTCGATGGAAAAGACACAACTATAGATGCGAGGGTCGTTAGAAAGGACATTGTGCAAAAAAGTAATAAAAAGAGTAGGATTGGTGCCAAAGTAAAAAATCATGCAAAAAATGTTGAAAATGACATAGAATGAAACTAAGGTATCAGAGAGACGTGTGGTGTTAGGATTTGATGTGCTAAGAGAATAAAAGACTAGAATTGTCGACATAGCATTGAGCACAAAGATCATACATTTACTAAAGCTACCACTGCTCGTGACAAAGCGTCTATTGAGAAAGACATGGCCAACATGGATGTCGAAATGAGATTTTTAGATTAGTCTCAATCTTCACAAAATTTAGAAGAAGCTTCCTTCTTTACTCTCTCACTTATTCCTCTAGCTTAGTACCATAATTTGGATCTACCTTTAATGAACTCTATGACTTTGGCTACCTCTTTAGATAGGTTGAATTCATGCACGACCTGTAGACTTCACATGTTTTGACTCACATACCGCTTCTTGTAATTTGCCTCAACCATAAGAAGCATCTTTTCTCAATAGAAAAATGTCCATTGCAATTGTTAGAAAAGTTTGAGGCAAGGGCTCATTCTCTTCCAAAAGGCCAAAGGCCATTTAAGTGAGGAGTTGCGTATGTTGTTGGACTATCATGTGCAAATAGATATGATCGTGCAAATAGAAAACAAGGTGAACAAGAGTGCTCACAAGAGGTTGATGCACATGTTCTCGAAACAAAGCATTAAATGGACAATACACACGTGAAACGCAAATGGAGGAGATCAACAATGCGAGCCAACCATCAAGGTACAATCTTTACAAAGATTGGGTACAAGTTCTCACACGTCTCATGCAAAGAGGTCCTCCCCAAATCCCCGTACAAGTTCTCCTAGGTGAGCTTGTAACTCTCATCTCCTTGCCTATTGCAATTTCCTGCCTTCTCTCCCCTCTCTATGAATGATGTTCTCCTTTTCTCCATTTAGAGTCCTTTAACAACTTCCTTTGGCTACTAGAATCTCCCCTAACTCCCATTGGTGGCTACACACTCTCCCCACCAATCATTGCTCCATCCTCCTCCTCAATGACTCGTCAAGTTGCTCTTGGGGGTTTTCCATCTTTCACGCAATGCTCTAACCAATGCACGTGTGACTTCTTTGATGACCCTTTAGACATGCTTTGCTCCTATGCATACACCGTATCGAGGCCCCACCACACCATGCCAATGCTTCAGCCTTTGGCCTAAGTCTCCTCAATAGGAGGAACTTGATTGCCTTCTCAAACAATGGGGAAGCACATAGCCATCCCCCACCTGTTCGAGTGGGGATCTTTGGGAGGCTCGATCACTTTTAGGTCCTCAAGGGACAATTCCCAAGGGCAAATGCCACTCAACTAGAGGGGAAGGGCGTAACCAATTTCACCCACAAGCAAGCACGAAACTTTAGCCCCCCCTAAACAAATTATTGAAATAGAAACTATCCTAGAAGCAAACCAAGGAGCCATCAAATGTTATATGACTCAATGACAAGATGAAGATTGCAACCGAGCAGCTGAATAAATTGATAATGCTCAGCTCTAGAAGTAAATTGCAAACGCCAAGCATGGTGCATAAATTACATCAAATATACCTAGATGAATCCAGGAACATTCCCAAACTCATCCTTTAAAAACACAACATAGTGCAGTTTCAATCTCATGATAGTCACAAGGTTGAAAACCATAAACTCCATCATGCATAGCAGGGACTAGCTACTATGACATCCCCACTGACGTCATAAATTACATCAAAGACGGTAGTGTCCCAACAAAGAATAAGAAGCTCATCCAAATAATTTGTTTTTGAGCTAGAGTGTGGCAAGGCTACAGGCAAGGAAGCCTCTTTAAAAAACAGCTGCAATCTGGGCAGGCCTGGCCGTCTAATTTTCAACTACAAACAATATGAGTAAGACTTCCATGCAACAGTCCAAGTGCAGCACTCAATAGAAGAGAGTAGAAAATTGTTCTGGATGTGGAGGTGGTTCTCATTCATCTTTGCATTGCATGTGTGTGCATCAACACCATCAGTGCAACAGCCTGAGCAGAACTGAATTGAGAGGACAAAGAACAAATGTGCTTGGAGCCCTTCACTTGAATGCATTTCTGCTGAGACGCCATCAGTGCAACTAGAATGAGCAGAGATGAATTGAGAAAATGAAGAACAATTCTACTTGTGACTCATTTTTGAGACTCGATCGTATCTCTTCGAGCCTTGAGGTATAACTGAATTGAAAAGACGAAGAATTGGGAAGATATTTTCCGTTTATGTTTGATACTCGGTTGCCTAGACATCACCGTGACTGCAAAAGCCCGCAAGAATACTAGCCTGAGAAGAACTGCATATTGGTGGACGTGCTGTCCTTGGACCTTCGAGTCTTTGCACCACCTGCTTTTCATATCTCGATGACCACGAGCTTGCCATTGGGAGACTTCGGAGGTGGCCGATCCCAAAGAATGCCGATCCCATGCCCGAAGCCATACCCTATGCCAACTCCACACCCAAATCCAATCCCAAAGACTACTCTGAGATTGTTCCACGGCCAAGCTCCCACGCCTGCACCGCCCATCAATGCCACACCTATCCCTGCTCCGCACCCAATACCTGCACCCCCGCCAGGACCCAAATTGACCTTCTTGCGGCTTCTGTCACGATCTTGAAAACGAATCCAGGGAGCCCTCTTGTCTGATCTTTTCTGCTTGACCTCCTCCCAAAACTTGGCCACAGGAAACATCTTGTTGCCGTCAGAGTCTGTGCTGGACAGCGACCCAGGAGCCAGAACACCAGGTAACGGAAAAGTGCCCCCGTTTTCCATGTCCACTTGTTATGAGAGAAGACACATGCGTCCGATCTACTTTGTCTCCGACCCTATACTAATCATCTACTCAGCTGCTGGCAAAGCTCAGATATGCAAAACTGGACGGTCTCGAGGTCCCGCAGGAGAAGACAAGTCAAATATGTATTCTACAGACAATCTGCACAAAAGGTCTGCAATCGTCTATACATCAACGCATTACGGCAAACAGCGCTCTCTCTCGCTCTCTCTACTTTTCGCTCTTCCATATGGCCAACCCTATCTCAAGCTCTTGGCTATAACATACCCAACATTTGGATGTATTCCGAGTATGCCCCCATAGCATTCACACACATGTATTTATGTATTGTGAAATGCACAAGATGAAATCCAGTGTGTGTTACCCCAAAGAGGGTTGCCAAAGTCTCTATCATACCATCTTGTATGTGTATGTCCCTACTCCTCATAGGATCTTGCAAGGGCCGATCCAAGTATGCATAACTTTGCCAAAGTCTCTATCATACCATCTGTCAAATGTCAAAGTCTCTATCATACCATCTTGTATGTGTATGTCCGTATTCCTCATCAGATCTTGCAAGGGCCGATCCAAGTATGTGAAACTTTCACATGATAATCCTTTGCGTCGGACTGGGTAATACATAGGACTAGATCGCCCACCTGATACGCAAAATCTTCACGTTCGTCATTGTAGATTCTCTATTGTCGAGACTGTGCGACTCGGAGATTGCTGAGCAATACCGATCGTAGCACTGGCTGGACCCTGCTGAGATGGTGGTACCAATCCACGGCGTCTTTGAACCTCCTAGGAATCTGCACGTCTGGGAGTTATGGGAAATGCGAGTCGCGGTTGTACAAGGCTCGAACAGGATTCATTTGAGTGGATGCCTAAACCATGGTGCGATACGCATGGAGCGCATATGAGAGAATTTGATCCAAGTTATCATGGTTTGGGTTGATGTACATGCCGATCATTTGCTTTACTGTCTTCACTAATCTTTTTGTCAACCCAACCGTGTGATGATTATGTGGGTTGGAAAAAGAAAGGCGTACCCCAAGACATTTGGTAAGTATCTCTAGCACCTGCAACTTGAAGTTGGATCCTCGATCAAGCAGCATTGACGTCGGGCAGGAATGTCAAGCTATCACATGCTCCATCAGGAATTTTGCCACTGTGATATCTGCAACAGCAATTGCTTTACACCATTTTGTTAGATACTCGGTTATAATTATTATGCATCTATTTCCAAACAATAGTTCTCGAAATGGACCAATTATATCCCATGCTACCAATTCAAATGGACGGCTGACTTTGATACTATGGAGAAAAGCTAGGGGTTTGGATGCAACCGGTTTAGTAGCTTGGGACATGGACACACTCTAAATTACATAAGGGATTTTTTAATGAATTTTGGAAAATTGTTTGTATAGAAATAAGGGCCGCTTTATTTACTCAAAATTGATAGAAAAGGGATTTTTAATATACCCCTTGAATGCACACGATAGTCTAGTTTTCTATGTAGTGAACCCCCCATAGCAAAGAAGGTGAATTTATTATTCCTCACAGGGAAGACGAGAGCATGCAAGATGGCATGTAACTCATCAAAGGGAATGCCATACATTTATACAATCAAATTAACCATGATGATAGAAATATTCATAAGTTCCAAGTTTTATTATTGATAGTTTTTTGTTTTATCGACCATTTTTGAAATTTTGATAAGTTTTTAAATTTTAAATGCCTTTAGTATTTATTTTAAAAAGACCTATTTTTTAAAAGCCAAGCTTTTGGAATCTCTATGGAGGAAATAAACTTCATTTGCATTGTGTTCTCATTTGAGGTTCTCTCTATCCCAATCACTCCACACACTCATCCTTCAAATAGCGTCACCTCTCCATACTCATCCATTAGGTTCTCATCCCCCTCTCTATGC
Organism: Dipteris shenzhenensis; assembly: GCF_047967505.1. Lineage (NCBI taxonomy): Eukaryota > Viridiplantae > Streptophyta > Polypodiopsida > Gleicheniales > Dipteridaceae > Dipteris > Dipteris shenzhenensis. The sequence goes on along the minus strand of NC_141614.1, from coordinate 5,981,904 downwards.
TCTCTGTTTTTTGCTCATGATGTCCTGCACAAAGAAAAAGCATCCAAGATCATAGCCACCCCCTTAGGAAGTAGAAATTGAGTTTTCAAGTGAGAAGACTCACTCATATGGAGGCCCTTGGTAGCCATGATAGAGGCGTGAAAGAATCCTTTTGTGAGGATGCTTGTTACAAAGTCCAATCCAGAGGAGGCACCTGATGAAAGATCCCATGCTTGAGAGCAACAAAGAAAACAAGATCAGCTCCTCATACGGATCCAATGAGAAGAAGGACAAAGGTGCATAAAAGAGAGGGTCCCACAAGAAGCACGTTGTCCACCACTCCATCAACCTCCACAAAATCACCCTCCACTTATGGGATATTGCGAGGCACTAGGTCCTGCCCCTATTCAAAGACATAGGAAATTCAAGCCGATCAGAATGGATTAGAATGGCTCAAAGGGAGATGTAATAAGTACCAAATGTATGTCCCTCATCCAAAAGGCGACTTTGCTACATTTGTATGAAAAATCATACAAGGAATTATATGACTAGCCTTTTTACAAGTGAGAGGAGTGGAATCCCCCTTGGAAGATCTTGCAAGATCATGCAAGAGCTCAATTTAAATCATATGACTAGCCTTTAGCAAGTGGGATGAGTGAAATCCCCCTTGGAAGTAATAGTTGAGGCATTACTAGCACTACAAATGGTTGTAGAGACTATGTAGTAGGATTTTTTGATGACATGCAGCTTGTAGTCATCCACCAAAAAGGAGTTACTTTGATGGAAAAGACATGCAAATAGTACTTAGGTTTAGAAGAGGCAAGGGTACTCTTGCAAATAAATAGATATTGGATATCTATGTTTTCTCTATTAGTAGTACATGTGCCTAGTTGTAAACATCATCTTATTGAGTCACTATTAGTGCTTTCTATCTTGTTCATGAAAGACAAATATGTCTTCTTGCACTTTCTTTCTATGAAAATCTCTATTGCATTCCAATGTTGGTTGGTCAAATTTTATGTGCATTGAACTTATTTATTTTAAACTTGCTACAAAGGCATTCGTCTCATCTCAACATAGAAAGGTAGAAAAATGAATACACAAATATTTCAAATATCTATTTTATTTATTCATAATTCCATTGTACCACTTGTAAGAAGAGATTCCAAGTGATGCAGTATCACTCGGTACATACTAGTCTAGCCTACACTTCTTACGATTACGTTCTCCTTGCTTCCTTTGCTAGCCTAAGAATTTGAGGATTAGTAACCTCCCTTTCAATAAGAACTAGGCCTTTAACCTTAGCCAACCAATAATGAACGGAGGGATCCATCCCATGTGCCTAACAAAAGACATAAGACAAGGCTCATGTTCACCAACACAACCCTATCAGTATTTGGCTTTATTGTCTTCATCTTCAAAAGTCGACTTAATGCCCTCAATTTATTATCTCCAATTTTCCAGGAGGAGACATTTGTTGATGGAATATTATGACATGAGGAAAAAACGTTTTGATGTAATGTGAAAATGAGGACATCACCAAATTGTCTCCCCTCTTCTTTACATGGGCAAAAACCATCAATCCATAGAACATCCTAGAATCATTAAATGTACAAACTATATTGATTTGAATCAAAACTATAGTTAAAGTTTTTCACAAGTCACCTATTCTTGAATGCATCAAACCCTAATTAGGGTCTTTAGGCATTCAAGCCACTTAGACATGTTTTGATTCCTTTTGATCCATAAGGTGCATAAGGATGCAAAAAATGTGCATGTTCAAAATTTTTGAAACAAAAAGGCCTCTGGACATTACGTTGCTTCAGGAGGCCACTTTTTTGCAAAATTTGGCCTCTAGACACACTATAACAGATGAGTGGTCTGGAGGCCTCTTTTTGCACAAATTTAATGTTATGGTTCATGCCATCTTTATGACTTCAGTACTCAAAATAAAATGGAAAGCAAATGAGACCATACTGGCATCCATTAAAAACCTAAGGGTTTTGATGCATCTAATTCAATTTCGTTCAAAATTCTAGATTATTTTGATGCACAAGATGCCAAGCACTTTGAATTTTTAGTTAGAAAAATTAGCTCCAAAACCTTCATCCATTATGGTATGTCTAGACCAAAAAGTGGCCTGTAGATGCTTCATAATAGATGAGGACTTGAGAAGCCTTTTTTTTTTGCACCAGTTTGGATCATATAATTCATATGACCTAAATAGATTGGAAAAATGAAAAACTAATTTTGTGCTCATTGAAACCATAATAAGGATCTAAATGCATTCAAAGTTTTAATTTATTTTGATTTATAGGATACATGATGATGCAATAACATGTAGTGTGAATTCTCATTATGTAAAAAAATGCCTCTAGCCCCCTCATCCATTAAATGGTGCATTTGAAGGCCACTTTTTACAAGAGGTATGCATCATAAAATAAATGAGCCATTTTTTAGGGATGAGATTGATGGGTGTGCATATTGGAACCTCTTGCAACCCATGGTCTCAAAGAATCTTACAAATATAATAGCCTTAAAATTTTATATCCAATGTATACCTTTTTAGTACGATTTGGTGCATTGAGGATGATGGTGGATCTCACTATTGTGCATTTAATAGAGAATATTGCAATGTTTATAATCCCTCTTTACACATTTGGGACTCTGCAGGGTGGGATCTTCCATATCTTGTTGAGTAGCCAAGAGTGCCTCCATGTTAGTAAGGCTAGTTTCATCAAACCTTGCAATCTCATTTACCTTTGGATTAGTGTCTTTGATTCCGAAGTCAATGAGATCCAATGATACATTGTTTCTCAACTGATAGAGGGCCTCATCCTCTTATAGGCCAATAGACTCCAAAACATCTAGTAGGTAATATATTTCTCACCACCCATTGTAATGGGGTCAAACAATGCCAAGCATTATGGCATCTATGCTGCAATAGTGGGATCAAAGGAGGATTAAGGTTGAGCATGGCTTGGATATACTGAGAGGATGGCTTTACTGTCAATCCTATCTTGTAGAACATCTTTAGTTGTTCTATTAGATTGATATCTAGGTTGACGCTAGCATGTGTATAGTTTGCACAAGATTTTCCCTCACAATCCTCATCAGAATCCTCCTCGAATTGTGTGGATAGTGTGACTCTAGTAAGGGCTGCATCTCTCTCTATCAACCATAGAGAGATAGTGGAGGGGTACAAACTCCACCTTGAGAGATTGGGGGATATTTTTTGGGGACCTACCAATAACATTATTAATGTTTTGTCTAGGATCTATAAATTATAATGCATCGATAGGGCCCCATTGATAAATAGAGTTTGGTATTTGGATGGATAACTAGCCATTAGCCGATCGAAAAATGGGGGGAGGGAAGCTCAATAGGAAGGAATTAATATCTCAAGTGATTGATTTGCAATCTTCATCGGGATCCTCCTCGAATTGTGTGGATAGTATGACTCTAGTAAGGGTTGCATCTCTCTTTATCAACCATAGAGAGATAGTGGAGGGGTACAAACTCCACCTTGAGAGATTGGGGGATATTTTCTGGGGACCTACCAATAACATTATTAATGTTTTGTCTAGGATCTATAAATTATAATGCATCGATAGGGCCCCATTGATAAATAGATTTTGGTATTTGGATGGATAACTAGCCACTAGCCGATCGAAAAATGGGGGGAGGGAAGATCAATAGGAAGTAATTAATATCTCAAAGTTTCCTCTACTTGATTGATTTGCAAAATATTGGTTATATTTGGTCACTAAAAGATATGGAGTCAAATGATGACATCCAAGCTTTGAATGCTACTCTAGAGAAATCCATCACTAGGAAAGCAAATGGTGTGAACTTTTTTTTATGACACCTTCAATACGTAAAATACATGTACAAATTTTTCCTTCCAATGAAGTACCTACTCCCATGCAAGTCTATTAACACTTGTCATCATAACTATTGATATAATTTACAAATACTCAACAATTTGTAGCAAGAATCGCATCAAAAGCTTATATTTGAAATATTTACTTGACATTGTATGAAGTCTTTTGCATTATACATTCTAAATGTCCACCCTTTATCAAAAAACCCACCTAACCAATCCTCATCTATGCAAGTGAATGTTATTCTTGTTCTTCTATATTGCTTACAATTGTAAAACAAATCTACAAACCATGGGAATGGTAGGAACCAAGTCATGCAAGCACATCTCCCACTAGTGCTTGGTTCATATCGCACATCATCAAACATGCATGTTCCATAAGCTTCACTCATCTCTATACTAGGAAGTTTCCACTCTAGATTATCAAAGGTAGGCAAAGGAATTAAGTTGTATTGTTCCATGCTAAGAAAGTAGGCCATAGGATAAACATCAAGGCATTAAAAAACTTATATTTCTCTTCTATTCTAATGGAGTGTGATGTTGATAGTAAACCTTCCCTAGCTGAGCATGGAGTACATGCAATAGCCCAGATAGGCATGCTACAAGCTCCCACTCTAAAGAGTTTGATGGATTAGATATATAACAAACAATTCATTGTTAGCAACAACAATAAAAATTAGAGACATAGCCCATCCATTACCATCTTAAAACTTTGAATGGGTCTCAATATGGAAGGGCTTGATTAGGATGAACATAAATATCCTTATGTGTGAAGGTGTGTTGAAGATAGGTATTGTTTACTATTTTTCCTCTAGAATTCATCTCAAATTTTAGAATCCTTGCTACTATTTTGCCTCTAGAGTTCTCTCCTTCTAATGTTTTTAGAGTTTCTATGACTCCTTTTTCTTAATTGTATAGCATCCTGCGATTACGGGTTTCATTGTGACCCACAAATACTTTTTGTATACGTGGGGGTTCCTTTCATCATTGTAATTTTTCATTTTGCTTCAAGATGATAAATTGTAAGTTGCTTCAATACTGCTCATGTTTTACTTCCATGTTGCCTATTTCCTTAAAAATTTAAAGCAATAGGCAATGAAACCTTAGATATGATATCTAATAATTTATACTAGAAGTTTGCAACTTTGAAAATATCAAAGGACTTAAAAAAGTTAAAAAAACAATTTAGCAAAACTAGTGCTTTTTTACATAACCTACTACAACTAAAGCAAGAAAAGCAAAAAGGTTAAATTAAAGACTCACTACTTAAAAGACAAAGAACAAAACACAAATTTTGACATTAACTAATTTTTAAATTTTGGTGCAAATAATTTTCTAGTAAAGATAGAGATTGAAAATGAGATAAAAACATAGAAAGTTAGTACCTCTTAACAAAGCTCTTCTATCTATATACAAATTTACATTCAAAATTCAAGAGTAGATGCAAAAGTTGTTATCTATCTTCCAAATTATAAATAAATAAATACTATCCTTAAATTAAAATCAAAAGCAACTCAATACCTTATATTTAAACATCATTTCAAATTACTTCACCTATTGAAATAAATGATTCATAACTCCAAACAAGAAAATGGACAATCAAACTAACCTTTTCTTATTTGTCTTCCAAAATTTTATTAAGGAACAACTATGCTTAAACTAAAATAAAAAGCAAATTTGTAACGTATATTTAAACATCATTTCAAGCTACTTAAACTATTCAAATAAATTAAATTCATAGCTCCAAACAACAATTAGACTAACCTCGTCTCATCTATTTTCCAAAAATTGATTTAAAAAAAACTATGCTTAAACTAAAATCAAGAGATAATTTGTAACTTATATTTAAACATCACTTCAAGCTACTTAAGCTATTGAAATAAAATGAATTCTTAGCTCCAAATAAGAAAATGAACAATCAAACTAACCTCTTGCTATCTATCTACCAAAATTGATGGTTAAAGTAATACTATAAAATCAAAAGCTACTTCATAACTTATATTTTAACATAATTTCGAACTAAAACTATTGAAATGATATGAGTTCATAGTTCCAAATAAGAAATGCACAATTAAAAGGGGGAGAGTTTAGAGAAAGGCACTATCTTGATTTTATGGAATTTGAAAACATATTGTTGTCTACATTCAAATGAAGTCATTACCATAGTTTATAATACATCATTGTACTCCTAATTTTTGTGAATCCTTCGTATTTTCTTTGAATCTTGTAAAACGTGTAAGCCTATTGCAAATAGTATATAAAAAACAAAGCAAATTCGTTATTTTAGCTCATAATAAGATAAAAACTAATCATTGGTTGCACTCCCTATGCACATACCATGCTAGTGAATCTTGAAATATTATTCTAATAATATTGAAAAAAATGAAACCAAATCCATATATTTATTAGTTCCTAGAGATATCTATATCTTGCTTTAGTTCTGGTTTTCATGAACAATTCCTTATTCTATAAAATACACATATTTAAGACAAAATCAAAGTACAACTTCAAGAAAAAGGTCATACCTCCTTGTAATACTGACTACTTTTGAGGACAATAAACCACCATTTAATCATATTTTTCATGCATCTATCAAGCTAGAGAGGCATTGCAACCCTAATCCTTAAGAAAGAGTGAGATCTAAGATGGATGAATACAATATCTTGGAAGAGAATAAAAATGGATGCACAAAGAATGGATATAATCTTTTATTGAAAATCACTATGAGAGGAGAGAAACGTGAAGAATGAGAAAGGAAAAGCATGAGTGAGAAAGGATTTAAGTTGATTTTTATGGGTTTACAAGGGGAGGAAAGAGCTCACATTTGGTAGACATTGACCAAGTTCCCCATAAGTCATAGTTCTCTAGGCCGGCAACTAGAGAGGTTTGATCGATCGTCTTATGTACAAAAGAAAATTCAAGGGAGCAAGTGACAGTCGCCACAAGAAACAGCATGATAGAAGGTGAGGAACTGACGATCGAGACTGCCCTCTTTCCATTTCTTTTTCCTTTCGAGCATGGTTGGCATGATGGTCATCTTTTCTGCTATGACTATTTAAAAATGAGGGTGTCTACATTCTTCTCACTATTCACATTGTACAAGCCGTATCTTTTGCTAATGTATCAACTCCGTCAAGCATTTGCGGTAGCAAATGGGACACAAACTGCTATCCTTCAAAGAGACATCGATCAAAAGCACCGTGAAAGACCAAACGCAACAACTGAGAAATTGATAAGGGACATAATCAAATTCGAGATCCCAACAACAATCCCAGGCTCTCCCTCATGGCATAGAAGAAACCTAAAGGATCTAGTGGCAATGGTGGATCAGTGGGGTCTGTCGCGTATATTCTTGACATTAACGGGCTAATGAGTTTGTAGACACACGATGGCTTGAGTTTGATGATCTTGAGCAACTCATAAAGCAGTACAACCCACAATTCACTTGGAGAGATTGCCCTATCAAGTGTGCCATGATTTTCCACCTCAGGTTGCAATAGTTCTTGCACCAATATATTTTTAGCAACAACAGCTCGTTGGGAAGAGTCAATCATTACTTGATTAGGTATGAAATGCAAAATCGTGGATCACTTCATGTGCACATTATGCTATGTCTCCTCCATGATGATGATGTCGAGCAAGTGACAAATGAAATAGACGCATCCGTTCCATATGAAGAAGACTGGGCTCCACAACTTTCACATGCTTCTTAAGAGATGAAACTACGTAGGTTGGTGCAAAGAAAGTAGATCCATAATTGCAGCAGTTCTTGCAACCGTGATCCACAGATTTCAGGCAAATGCAAGTATGGCTTTCCATTTGATGACCATCTAGACACAAAGCCATCAATAGATCCAAAGACACATCGATAGTTGTATTTCCTCCCAAATCAAAAGCACCGAAATGTCGTACCGTATCATGCTGTAATCATGTTATTATGGCAAGGACATATGAATATTCAAATCACAAATGCCTTTCTGTCGTACTGCCCACTGAAGTATGCTATGAAAACAGAGCCGGTAGGCAAACTAATCCTAAATGTCGAGGATGCCAAGTGACTGGGTCTTGAGATGCTAGATCCATTGAAGCTAAAGATTATCTTAGCATATGTATTGTCAAAACTGACATCACCGACCGAGGCAACATTGGCATGCTTGCAAGTACCAGCAATCCATCGCAGCAAAGTTGTGTACTCAATTGACTTAGGACTCCCCTTTGGAGCTTCATCAAAGATACTTGCAAAACTATTGTGTCACAACAATGCATCCAATTGACGCTTACTGTGCATGTTCGGCCATACTAGAGCACCTCACATTTCAGCAGTATTGGAAATCGTTCACGTCCCAAAAGGCATGAAGGTGTGAGAGAACCCATGCAATGATGAAGGATTTATTTGGCAACTACGTATATCCCATCACACGACTTGTACGCTTCACCGATTACCATCCCACCCACCACTTTGAGGGCTTCTTCTTCAATGAATAGCTAAAGAAGGTCCAATTCAGGAATGAGAATGAATTGCTCTCGACATCCAATCATGGGCACCAAGAGAGGAGGATTCCATTCTTTCGTTTCACGGTTGGGAATGCCAGGAGGTTTCAGCTGAACAGTAGGAGTTGGATTCCCTCCATAGCCCCCCATTGGGAAAGCTTCTTCATCACCGCAGACTTGCATAGAAATTTCTGGAGGAGGCTCTAGAAATTCCTCAGAAATAGAAAGATCACTCTTTTCTTTTGGCTTTCTATTCATGGAGGGATTGCAGTGAACCTGTGGAGATCACAATTTGGGGTTGATCCCACTTGTCCTCGATGCCATTCTGCAGAGGAGTCAGTGCAACATTGCCTTTGGGACTGCAGTCAGGCGAGGACTGTTTGGAAAGGGGTTGCTCGGATACTCAGCATCTTTCACACTTCCCCTTTCTTCATGACTTGGGGCTCGGTCGCATGGTTATCTCTTACCAGGCCCCAGGTGTTTATGAGGGTGAGCCTTCTTCTTGGGCACTCTCGGTCCGCCAGCAGGTGATAGAGCCCTGCTCTCTACAGGATGTACCACTTACTCCCTTCAGAGCTTCTCATGTTTCAGTGGACACCTCTTGGGAGATTTTGGCTAGCATTTCCTCTTGGTACATTTGGAGAGCCAGATGTACTGAGGCCTTGGATGGCACCCAGATACACCCATTACAGGTGTTCACGGGTATTTGGTCTGACACGGTTCACACCTTGATAGCCATATGGGCTAGCATGCAGGGCCCTTCACGGGCAGCCTCTTCTAGAAGGACTATATTTCTTCGAGTTTGGAGAGGTTCTCCCTTTTTCTCGGAGGTTTCTACTGGATTGAGATGGCACTATCAGCCTCAATCCTTTCTTTTTGGCTCTAACGGTTTTTCTTTAATACTTAATAGAAGTCTCTTTTTGCCAAAAAAAAAAAAAAAACAAGGTCGTACTTTTTGCAATGTCACATGCGTGGGATTATCTAGACAGAGCAGGACACGATACACTTGTCTTGAACTACTGTAAGATTCATATACTTGTCGATGAGACAAGACAACAAATAACCAACATGGGATTCTGCAACTACTAGATGAATTTAAAGGCATGGAAAATAGTACGCTTGTAGAAGATCAAAGTGTTATCTACAAATACATCTTCGAGAGACAGAAGGTAGGCTACAAATTGTTTGCGGAACACCAGGCTTAGGTAAGACTATCATGATCAAGTACATTACATAAAATCACGTTCTGCACAAAAAATTTCATAGTTCTGTCGGTAACAACTGGTGTTGCAGCACTACGCTTGAGCCACGTGGCAACAACAATCCATCATCAATTCACCCTTCCAAACAAGAACGACATATTTCGTAGTGCACTTGCCAACTCAGATGAACGCTAATCTACTTTACTTTGGTCAGACACAATCATCATCGACGAGATATCTATGATGACGTCCCAAATGATGAACCTGGTGGTTCGAGAGTGGTTCGATAACTATGTGAGGTTTGCAACAACAATATGCTAGACCCGTTCCAATCCAAGAAGGTGATTCTTTTTGGTGACATGCAACAACTGCCACCGATATGCAAATGTAGAGTTGCTGCAAAGGACTATTGCCGAAAATGCCACATCAGTAATTTGCCCTTCTGAGAATGGGAAGATTTCACTACATGCACGCTTCCATACGACACCTAGAAGATCCAAATTTCAATACGTTCTTAAACGTCATTCGCACAACACCACTAACATAAGAGCAGATCGAAGGATACCTCGGTGGCCTCATGATCACAGAAGAGGAGACATTCATCAACATAGAGACGATTATTCTATGCACTCATAGATAGGATGTACATCAATTTAACGATGCAATATTGACATCATGATTCGAGGGCTCCGACATCATACCAGTCCAAGTCGTGTCGAATGCCACCAACATTGATGAACTACAAGATTGGATCATGAATCCAGATTTCCACGAAGTTCCTCATGTGGCAATCGAGGCTCATGGTAACAGAGATATTAACTTGATGATCGAGGTGGTCAATGGAGCAACATGAACTATTCAAAGACTGGAGTGGGCTGAAACAACATCCATATTGGTAAGGATTCATGCCATCCTCTAAAGAGGTAAACCTATATGCATTTACATTTCGACTTCGCTACATCAAAGTAAACGTGCCTCGATGATATTCAACAAATTTGATGTTCACTACTTTGTAGCTCTTCCAACAATTTAAAAGAAAGGCAATGTAGAAGATAGATGAACAAGAACGCACCTCCAAGACGCTGAAAAATCAACAAAAATATTCTTCAATGACAAACAAATGCGAAGAGCTAACGTAGCAGGAGTGCTACCAGCAGAATACCTCTACGGATTCAATTCTCATAAAGAATATCATCCACTAATGACAAAAGTAACATAGATCTTGGTAAACAAACCAAAAGGGTCCAACAACCTCGCAGATGGGCTAATTAAGCACATTATACAGAAACTCTCAAATGGAAACAAATTAGTCAACGAATAATTGACTTGTTTGATGGCGCAGACACTCCTTGATAAATATGGCAAAGAAATATCCACGTACTACATGACAATCCTATACTTTGCATTCAATGTCGACATCAAAGAGCTCACCCAATGAGACAAACAAGAAGCGGATAACATACTTCAGCAATTCAGAGACATATACAATGTGGAGGCAGGTCACTGGGGCTAGTAACTATTGAAAAAGTGACGTACAAGGTGGACCCTAAATTCGCTGAAGAACATTACGGGAAGGCAGAAACTATCTTCCCGGCACCAACAAAGATGAAAGCTGAAGGTAAAGTAGAGTTTACATAATTGTCTACTATCTTGCTTTGAGAACACCATGAAATTCAACTAATACTTTTCTCCACTGTATCCACAAACCTTGTAGAGACAGACCAAAGCGGCAAAACCGATAAGGAGACTTCCGTAATGAATTTTATCTATTGCATCACTTGTCTTGACAATGGAAATAAATGCATTGGCCAAACTATAGATGCCGTAAAGCAACTACAATAGCACAAGACTAACCCACCAACTAAAATGCTCAATGATGTACACAGGTACGACCCATTTGAAAGCCACTTCAAAAGATGGACATACTAGTGTCGACTGGAAGCAAAAAGGAGGCAAATATCTTGGAGCACCAGCACATTCTGTGCCTAGGAACAACATCGATCTCGAGGGGTTACAATAACATAAAAGGAAACCCAGCAAGTCTTAGGAAGTATTACTGCTTAAAGTAGAGGAGACTTATTTAATTGCATTTTTTTGGAGGCTCGAATCTAACCTATATTTTTGTTACTCCGTTTTGAATCATGTACAAAAACATTGAGCCGATATCATCACTTTTGGCTACTTTTGACTAATTATGTTATGATTTGCCTACATTAATCTTCGATAAATCGGTGCTCATTTCGAAAAATAAACTTGTCCTTCAACAAAACAGTGTTCATTTCTCAATATCATCTAATAGTGTCTATTGTTACCGACATGAACACTTTTAAATCATTCAATTATGAGTTAACTACATTAACCTTCAACTTCAAAAAACTACAAAACAAATTAGTGTTCGTTTCTAAGACATTCTCATTTAACAATAAAATAAAAAACGCAACCAAAAAAAAAAAACACAGCACGGTTCGCAGTGCTTACGATTACGCCTCGGTGTCTTGCCTACCGAGGATCTAGTTTAATATGTGTAGCTAGTTGAATGGGTGTGAGCTGCACCAAGAAGAGCACCTCGAAGCAAATCACCCCAAGTAATTTCCCGATTTGCTTCTATTAATGGAACCTCTCTATTGATGGAACCTCTCACCTGAAATTATAGATATCAAAATTGTACGACCAAGATAAACCAAGCATACGAATTCCGATGATCGATCTCCTGGAAACGTGAGCTCTGTTTGAGAAGCAGGTTTTGAAATGCAAACGCTGCGGAGAGCAGATGAACTCCTGAATATCCTTCTCTTTGTAACAATTCCCTTTGCATGAGGCACCTGGTGCGCGTGAGAGTGCTCCAGCACCAATTATGCATTTGCATAGACAACTGCCTTCCGTTCTTGTTGGATGCAAAATTTGAGGCAGCCTCGAGGAATCTCTTGGCTTTTGATGAAGCCAGTAGCAGCATGAGAATTGTCCGATGGCTTTCACCGAGGATAGTGCAGCAGTGGTGGATGAAATGTTCGCGTTCAGGTAATGCCGTCCGTTCTCGAAATTGAGAAAACATAGCTAAGGTTTCCTTGGTCTTTGTATTGTTAATCCAGCTGTATAACTTCAGCAGGATTGTCCTTATGTTACAGGTTGGAGAACTGTTTTCTGGAGACTCGCAGTTCTCGCAACAGGTCAGGGCCCGAGCGCTTGTGGAACGAGTACTACACGGATCCCTCCCTTTCGTTGGACAACCGAGAGAGCAAAGTACGTGTTCTACAAGTCTGAATCTAATGGTTTGCACAGATAAGGATCTAGAATGGCTAGTCTGACAAGTTTCTTGTGAATGGAACAACAGACAAATCCAAGTTCTCCAGATTTCAAGCTTAAGATGACCAAGGAGTCGCCACGGATAGACGGCTGGTTCAATCCAGGTTGGGTGCTCGAGAAAAAGGCCAAACCGTCCACTGGTCACGACCAAGACTTTTGGTTGGTGGAGGAGTGTGGCAAGACTGGTTTTAGCTCTGGTGTAAGGGTGGATGCATTTACAGCACAAGAGCATGAGAAGCAGGGCTGGGAAATGCTAAGCTTAGAGGAGGCACTCACGTTTGTGGAACAGATACCCCAGCTGCCTTCAATTGAGAACGTTATATGCATGCTGCATAAATGCAGAACATTGAAAAGTCTAGCGTATACCAAGCGCTTGTATGCCTATATGTGTAAAAGTGGGCTAGAAGATCATAGATCTCTTGGGAATTACCTCGTCCCAATGTTGGTCCAAGTTGGAAGCATTTGCGATGCTCAGCAGGTCTTTAACAAATTGATTGAACGGAATGTGTATTCTTGGACTTATCTTATCATGGGTTATATCGAATGCGGGGAATCACAGCATGCCCTCAATCTGTATCAGAAAATGCAGGAGGATTACGTACATCCTAGCAAACATACCTTTGTGGCCATACTGAAGGCTTGTGCTAGGCTGAAACATGCAGCAAGAGGCCGAGAAATACATGCTGAGATTGCCAGGAAGGGGTTGGAAAGAGATCTTTTTGTTGGCAGCACCTTAGTGGATATGTATGCCAAATGTGGCTTGCTCGTAGAAGCACGGGAAGCATTTGACAAGTTGCCGATTCGAAATGAGGTATCTTGGAATTCACTAATGGCAGGATATGCAGAGCATGGGCTTGGTGAGAAAGCACTGAACTGTCTGGAACGGATGCAACTGGAGGGCCTTGTTCCAAACGCTGTCACATTTGTTTGCAGCTTGAAAGCTTGTGGTGGCATAGGAGCCATAGACAGTGGCAGAAAAATACATGCCAAGATTGCAAGAGAGGGGCTGGAAGGAAATCTTTTTGTTGGCAGCACCTTGGTGGATATGTATGCCAAATGTGGCTCGCTTGCAGAAGCACAAGAAGCGTTTGACAAGCTTCCAGTTCGAAATGAAGTCTCGTGGAATGCTGTAATGGTAGGATATGCCGAGCATGGGCTTGGTAAGGAAGTGCTGAACTGTCTCCAAAAGATGGAATCGGAGGGTCTCTCTCCAAATGCTGTTACATTTAGTTGTAGCTTGAAAGCTTGTGGCAGCACAGGAGCCATTGACAAGGGCCGAGAAATTCACACTGAGATTGCCATAAAGGGGCTGGAAAGAGACCTTGTTGTTGGCAGCACCTTGGTGGACATGTATGCCAAGTGTGGCATGCTTACAGAAGCACGGGAAGCAATGGAGAAGCTGCCAGTTCGAAACGAGGTCTCGTGGACTGCACTAATGACAGGATATGTGGGGAATGGGCTTTGTGAGGAAGCTCTGAGCTGTCTCAGACAGATGCAACTTGAGGGTGTGTCTCCAAATGCTGTCACATTTACTTGCAGCTTGAAAGCTTGTGGCAGAATAGGAGCCATAGATAAGGGCCGAGAAATACACGTAGAGATTGCCAAAAAGGGGTTGGAAAGTGATATGTTTGTTGGCTGCACCTTGGTGGATATGTATGTCCAATGTGGCTCGCTTGCAGAAGCACGGGAATTGTTTGACAAGCTGCCTGTCCGAGACATAGTTTCATGGACTACGCTGATTGCAGGATATGCTGAGCAGGGATTTGGTGAGAAAGCACTGAACTGTTTCGAACAGATGCAACTGGAGGGTCTTGCTCCAGATGCCATCACATTTGTTTGCAGCTTGAAGGCTTGTGGCAGCATTGGAGCCATAGACAAGGGCCGAGAATTACATGCTGAAATTGCCACAATAGGGCTGGAAAGAGATCTTTTTGTTGGCAATACCTTGGTGGATATGTATGCCCAATGTGGCTCACTTGCAGAAGCATGGGAAGCATTCAACAAGCTACGAGCTCGAGACATTGTCTCATGGAATGCACTAATTGCAGGTTATGCCCAACTGGGAGAAAGTCAAATTGTTTTCCATATGCTTGAGAGAATGAGAGTAGAAGGGGTAAATCCGGATGGGGTCACATTCTCTATTGTTCTTACACTATGCAGTCACACTGGTCTAGTGGATAAAGGCCAGAGGTATTTTGAGGCTATGAACGAAGATTATGGCATCACTCCAGTTATTGAACACCACACTGGCATGGTTGATGTCCTTGGCCGTGCAGGACAATTAGATGAGGCAGTAGCGATGGTGAAGAAGATGCATTTCCGTCCTAATCTTGTGGTGTGGCATATGGTGCTGGGTGCTTGTCGTAAGTGGGGTAATGTGGAACTTGGAAGACAGGCCTTTGAACATGCAGTGCAATTGGATGAAAAGGATGCAAAAGCTTATATTTTGATATCTAACATCTATGGAGATGCTCACATGCAGGAGGAAGAGAAAAAAGTTGAGGCAATAAGAGTGAAAGAAGAATCGTGGAAGAAGCTAGAACAAAATTGGTGGACTGACATTGGCGGGATTGTGCATTCGTTTTTGGTGGGAGATTCAAAACATTCCCAAAGCAAAAATATATATGCAAAGTTAGAAGGTGTTTCCCTCCAAATGAGGGAGGAAGAGTATAGTCTCGTGGAATGCACTAATCGCAGGACATGGCCAACTAGGAGAAAGTCAAATTGTTTTCCATATGCTTGAGAGAATGAGAGGAAGGGATAAAATCCAGATGGGGTCACATTCTCTATTGTTCTTACTGTATGCAGTTACACGGGTCTAGCGGATAAGGGCCACAAGTATTTTGAGGCTATGAGTGAAAGACTATGGCATCACTCCAGCTAATGAACATCACACTGGCATGGTTGATGTCCTTGGCCGTGCAGGCCAATCAGAGGGGGGAGCGATGGTGAAGAAGATACATTTCTGTCCTTATCTTGTGGTGTGGGATATGGTGCCGGGCTTCTAGTAAGTGGGGTAATGTGGAACTTGGAAGACTGGCCTTTGAACATGCAGTGCAATGGGATGAAAAGGATTCAATAGCTTATATTTTGATATCTAACACCTATGGAGATGCTAACATGCAGGAGGAAGAGAAGAAAGCTGAGGCAATATGAGAAGCAGCCAGGACAAAATTGGTGGACTGACATTGGCAGAATTATGCATTCGTCCTTGGTGGGAGATTCAAAACATTTCCAAAGCAAATATATATATGCAAGACTAGAAGGTGTTTCCCTCCTAATGAGGGAGGAAGAGTATGTCCCAGATTTGCATCTGAGTGTCCCGATAGATTTTTATTGAGGCAAAGAAAAATGGGCTTTCTGCGCACACTGAGAAATTGGCTAGTGCATTTGTTCTTATCAGTACACCCAAGGGGATGCCCATACTTCTTGTCAATGATATCTGGGTATGTTGTTATGCGGCCTATGCTGATATCAAAGATAGACAGAGAAAGTCTTCAGGGTAGGGAAATATGCTCGGTGGGACTATCAGTGAGGTTAAAACATCTTGCACTAGTAAAGTGTTCCTGCTACAATGATTGGAAGATATGCATACTTATTCAAAGGAGGATGAAATTGAGCCAGATCATTATGTTCGTCATGGTAAGTTGTCTGTATGAAATGGCAAATCTGTTGTCAAAACAAGGGGGTGTACATTCTGAATCTGCAGTTCATAAAAATTTCAAAAATACAGGTCTCAAAAGCTTCTGATTTGACTCTTGGTGAATTGTATGCTTGTATGCTTGTGATTGTCTTACGATAGATTCTCCCATCACCTTCAGTTCAGTCCTTCTGAAATTTGTACATCTGTTACTGTATGATCACTGAAGTGAACCATGCAGAATCTATAATGAATGAAAGCTACAACATATGAGGAATGAAGTGGGCCTTTCAGGTCTATTAAGAATGAATTAACATCAAAGATAGGGATTAAAACATCATAACTTTTGCATTCAATTTAAATTTCAAAATCAAGATTATATCTCCAAAGAGGAGAACCAAAAGATGTTTGCAAGGATGTAGTCAATTTAAAAATAAGCTATCTCTTATAATTTGTCATAGTTCTGTATGCTGCAATAGCTATTGTGTGTAAATCATACATAGCCAATATCATAGCAAAAACTCAAAAGACAGATTGCGTGACACATTATATGTTGGGGACTAGGCGATGCGCAGGGGAGGAACCACAGGTATCCTAACCGGGACTACGATGCCAGATCATTCCCCGATAGTGCTTCACCTAGAAGGGGGTGCGGATTCCCAATGCCTTGTTACAAGAGGAAGGGGTTCAGCAGGTCATAGCAGAGATCGACAGCCAGTCTTGCCCTCCTAGGACAGCTGGGCCAGATGGGCAGCATCAATGATGTAGAGGAGTAGCGAGGAGGTATAGTTACAGGCACTACAGAGGTGTCCCTTCATGAGAGGGAGAAGCACTGAGACGTTAATTGGCTTCTGTTGAACCCTGAAATTGACATATCAGGGATTCACCTAAGGCCCAAAACGAATGCCCCCGGCAAGTGAAGTGCACAGCCGACTGAAGAGCATACGGGTGAAGGGCAAGGAAGCAACTCCTTCCCATTGGTCAACCTAGAATACCCAACCCGACATAGCCATTGCGCTACAAGACAAAAGCGAGGCGGCGAGGGGCCATGAGTTGATATCAAAATACTTAGGCAGAAGGCCAGCGAACATAGGATCCATGAATGTTAGGAGTGTCACACTAAACCAATACAATGTAATGTCTCCTACCCTACTGATGGGTAGGTGCAAATGATTGACAATGCGGTGGGTATTACCTACCACGAATGTCTAAGAGAGTCATGTATATGAAGTCCTAGAGTCGTAGGAGTTCGGGTCATCTTGTTGTCAGAGCAATGTGCAAAGGAAAAAAGTAGAGCATTTCCAATTTAGAGATCTGATATTAGCCTTTAGAACTACCTCACTATTGATCATAATAACTACTCTCGCATCTTTGCAGATCTTTGCACCGAGTCTACCTATACCTATAGTCTTGGAATCCATGTTGACGTGACTATAGGTTTGATTTGTAGCAAGCATTTAGCTATCTAGAGCCTTGAGAAATTCAAGTACTACATCCATGCTAAGATGTGAAATGCTCTCCCAATGTATTGCATTTACCGAGCTTCCATAGTCTAGCTCCACTATGACTATGTATCTACCTCGCCTATAAGGCTCTTTATAGAGACACTAATCAAGGCTTTGAAGCAAAGCTTTATTTTTAAAAAAAGCTCAATGTATACATAGATCTCTTATACTATATTGACTCAATATTTGCATTGGAGGCATAAAAAGTCTTCTTGCACAACTCACAAGACTTGGATATACCTTTCATACATGAGTGATGAGACTAACCCTACCAAATCCCATACAAATTTTTATTGCTCTTGGCAAGATTCGATGCACATATAACCCAGTGTAGGCTACTCTAAGTAGACTATTTAGGATCACAGACCATTAATGGAGATTGCATAGTCCCAAACTATACGCAAAGCAATCTGCACATAGCCTGGTCTCCTTTTTCTTGTAGGGCTAAAATATCCTATCCGACTCTACTCTGCAATACACACAAGCCCTAATTTGAATCTGTGCTACTCTCCAAAAGTAATAGAAATGTGAAGGTGAATCCTTCACATCAAACGGATGATCTTTAGCTTCTTGCTCTCTCTATGTTGCTTGCCAAATCCGCATAGACTGTATGCAGTGTGGGTTACTCCTCGCCCCTTCTTGAGCCAGGGTCTTTTTCAAACTATTTTGAAACCCATGCGTAGCCTATGAGCTACTGGATAGCTACTCGTCATCTACTCCAAGCCATGCATATGGCCTTCAACTGGTCAGCCTTGCAGCATATTTTTCAGTCGTACACATACTAAGCTATACATCAAATCTAATGAAACATTTGTGTTTTCCGAAACAGCCTATAATAGTTTGTTCTTCCAAACTCCAATTAGCTCCTTTTTGCCCACGCATAGTCTCACGCATCCCAAAAGTTGACGAAATTGTTGACAAAAACCCTCCTTAGCCATAGGTTCTTCCTCCTCCTCAAGGCTTTGAGGCCTCAAATGGACATGGAGAACAAAATAAAGATATTTAATCACTTACAGAATGAAGGAATAACCCAAAAAAATAGAGATACAACCACTCACAACCAAGAAGCACCTTCATGTCCCACTCTAATTTGCTTGGTAAGACCTGCTTTGATACCATATGATGACTCCCTTGTCAAGTCGTCTATCTTGATCATCTTTACCTAGCTAGAGACTAGGAATCGAAATATAAGAATCACAATCTAAAACTCACCCAATTGTAAAACTCATGTAGCTCACCCTCAAGCACATAGAGGTCAATGGTAAGCTCTATGGCTTGACCCTAGTTAGTCTAATAGACATCCCATTCCCATGCCACTGACATCTTCTCCACATGGACACATCAAATATGAAATTATTGCACATGGTGTACGAGATTATACATTGTATAGGTTAGCAATGATGTAAGATGGTAGGACAATATGCACAATTACTCATAGTGAAGCAAATATGCGACTCACAGATTCTGCAAGTTCTTGAAAACAATACGAAAATATGCATGAAATTTCAAAACACACAAATGGACGAGACTGAACACGTGCGCTGGGTGCAATCTCCCCCCATAGGATTGGTACTCTCCTTCCACCTCCTATGTATTTGAGTTCCAATTGATTTGATAGATTTTGAGAAAAAATCATACAAGCTCTATGTACATCTCATCTATGAATGAATTGGAAAAAGCCCCACGAGCCACTTCTAAAATAGCTTGCTTTTTCAAAAAATAAAGCTTGTTTTTTTAACTTTAGTTAATATGTTTCGGATAAGCTTTAATGTTCAAAAATGTAAAAATGTACATGAGCATTTGTAATGTAGCAAATTAGGCTTAGCCTTGATCATCCCCGCATCATTGGAGTTGGGCCTACGCGCCAAAATTATGGCAAATCATGCCTTGGCAAATGCCATCGCCCAATCAAAATATTATTCCCTTGAATTTAAAAAATCAATAATAATGAAATATTTCAAGCATAGAATAACCTTGGAATTAATCACCACAATTAATCAAGCTTTTAGTATTTCAATGACACGAATCAATAAATTAGAGATGGATGGTGCACACATGGCGACACATGCCATCATATAGTGCACCTCATGCCACACATGCATATAATCGCACGGATGGTGCACACATGCCACACATACCATCATCACATAAGCGATGCACAAAATGCCACACACTCATATGGGCATAGGCGTATATCTAACCATGTAGGAGCAATCATACATCACTATGAACAGCGAGCACACATGCAACACCTGCGTGATAAAAACGTTGGATATCACTCACCTAAATACCAAAGGATTAAATTAATGGGATAATTTCAATTCTTGTAACATCCCTCTGGCTTGACATTATAATTGCCCTCAATTATGCAACAAAAAGGTAGTCAATAGATCCGAGTACTAGAGGGAATATTGCTAGGGTATCCACTTAGCACCCTAAACGAGGTGATTCTTGAATGTAACAAGGTATATGGAATAGGAATTACCATGTCTCGTCTGAGTGATTTGTCTATCAATGATACAATACGGCTCTAGCTGCTCGGTCTCGCCTTGGAGCAAAGGTGCATCCTGTACAAGATCGAGTCCAGTGGGTTTCCATGGAAAGGTCTCAAGAGCTGCACATGAAAAGAATTACGAATGTGTCAATGTGGGGGTATTTCTAGCTGATAGGAATTGTCATTAATATGCTCCAAAATCTTAAAGGGACCATAGGATTTAGGGGCAAGCTTAATGTGTAGCCTCGACAGTGACTCACGTGTCATGGGGATATTGAAGGAATGCTGATGGAGCCTCCACTCCAAGCTACTCCTTGTGAGAGCAATGCAAGGCACGAGCCATCCGCATGTGTCACTGAAGGGGCTCCCGGATTATTGCAGTGTGTTTCTATGAGAGAAAGAGGGAAGGGGGAGAACGGAGAAGAGAGGGGAGAAGGAAGGGAGAAGGAGAAGGGAAGAGGAGATTGAAGGGGGATGGAGTGGCAAACACAAAGGCACTACAAAGGAAACAAGAGAACACCCAAAGACACTCTTGAAGAGAAGAGGGAGCTTGTATTCCAAACTTGTGCATACAATAATGAAGACCAAAGTTAACCATTTGGTCTTTTATACAAGTCACCCTTTGAAGGGAGGGCCAACCCTTTTCCTTTTAGCACTCTCTCTTTCTTTACATTTAAAAGGCTCTTGGGCCCATAGGGTGCCAAGGCATCTTTGCTTTCCTTTCCATCTCTCTTCCACTATTTCACTTTGGTGGGCTCAAACCCCCTGAGGCCCATAGTCACTTGAGATATTTGTGGCAATTTGTGCCTTAAGCCTGTAAACCGCTTGGGATATTTGGGGCTCAAACCCCTTGAGACCTGTAACTGCTTGAGTTATTTACAGTTCAAACCCCATGAATCTTGCACTGTACTCCTTCCATGCTGCAACCGTTGAAGTAAATCATGAAGCTAATCACTGATTACCCTGCATTCTGTGACTATACCTTGTGAATCTTAACATGCCCCCTTTCCTGTTGCTGATCCACCCTCGGATCAGCCGTGCTAGAGGAGGTGGGTGGAGAGGACCATTTGGAGGACTACGTAGTGGTCCAGTTGGTGGGGAGTGAGCCGAGTCAAGTACGAGCGAAACTTCCAAAAATGGGTGGCATGCATGTCCTTGTACGTGCGGATGTGATGGCCATGGAGATTGCAAATGCTGAGGTAGAGGCAGAGGTCCTGAAACTAAGTGGGGCTGATGCCAGGGTTGAAGACAATTTGATTATTTAGATTATGGAGCCTGTCTCATTAATCGGCCGACTGTGGGCAGGGAGATCAAGGAGGAGTAAGAAGAATCTGCCATATGAAACTTCTTCAGGAGACTGTCAACATACTTGAGCTAACTCATGAAGGTGTTGTTTGAATCTCTCCAAAACTCTATTCCAAGACAATAGTGCATAAGTCCAAGATCTTTCATGTCGAACTCTGCAGATAAGTCTTGTTTTAGATTTCTGATGAAGCTATCCTTGCTTCCTGTCACACTCATATCATCTACGTAGAAAAGTACAATAGTAATGTCTTCCCCTTGAACTTTGTAGTAGAGAGTATTCCATCTGCTGAGTGTTGCTAGTGATATCAAGAACCATATGGAATCCATCTTTTCTACTGGAGCATAAGTCTCATCATAATCTTGACCAGATTGCTGTGCAAATCCTTTTGCAACTAGTCTGGCTTTGTATCTTTGAATACTGCCATCTGGATTGTACTTCAGTTTGTATACCCATTTGTTTGCTATGGCCTTATTCCTTGGTGGAAGGTTGCATAATTCCCAAGTATTATTCTTATACAAAGAATCCATTTCTTCATTGATAGCAGTTTGCCATTCTGGCTTGTCTACTGCGTCTTCAAAGTACACTGGCTCTTCTATAGCCATGATGGTAGTCATAAGAGCATTGTAAGTGGTTTCAATCTGAATTGCTTTGCCTTTCTGAGCATATGTCAATCTGGCTGGAGGTTTGCTTTCCCTAGTAGACCGTCTGAGCTGTTGTGGCTCTGCTTGGGGTGTTTCTGGCAATTCTTGCTCTTCTTCATCAATCTTTTTTGTAAATGACTGTGAAATTGGTGCGTCTATATCCTATGTGTTTGAGGTTTTCCATTCTAATTCTTCATCAAAGATTACATCTCTAGAGATAATGACCTTGCAATTGATGGGATCATACAACTTGTGTGCTTTGCTTTTTCACTGTAGCCAACCATGATGCATTTGCATAACTTTGCAGCGATGATCATCATGTATGTGGGCATATGCTATGCAACCACATATGCAGAGATGCCCAATGTGTGCCTTATGTCTAGTTAATGCTTCATAATGTGTCATACCTTGAATCGGTTTGGTAGGAGCTGATTAAGCAAGTAGTTTGCTGTAGCTATTACTTCTGTCCAATACTAATTAGGAAGATTCTTCTCACTAAGCATTACTCTAGCACTATCTGCTAAAGTCCCATTCTTCCTTTCAGCTCTTGCATTCAGCTGAGGAGTATCTGCACAAGTGAATTGTCTTCGAATGCCGTGACTTCTGCAAAAGTTCATGAATGTTGAAGACATGTATTCACCTCCACTATCTGATCTCATGACTTTGATCTTTCTGCCTCGTAAGCTGCCATCTGGGTTTCGAAAGATCCCGGAATCTCTTTGGTAAACCCAGTGCTTACTAAGCTTTGAAATCCCAATCTGGTTTTCTACCATGGCTTTGAATTCTTGAAATTTGGAAAACATGTCAGATTTCTCTTTCAAAAAGTGGACCCAACAATATCTGCTATAGTCATCAATGAAAGTCAAGTAGTAAAGTCAACCATTGATGCTGCGGGTCTGGGCATAGCCCCATACATCTGTATGTATCAAATCAAGAATACCTCGTGCTCGAGAGGTGCTTCTACGAAAGTTTGTTTGCTTTTGTTTTTTGAAGCAGCATGCTTCGCAAACTTTTCCAAGAAACTGTAGCTTAGGAATCCCAATTACCATATTCTAGTTCCTGAGATCTAGCAAACTCTTGAAATTGACATGACCATTTCTCTTATGCCATTTTGTGGAAAGTGGCATCTGTTGCAGTTGAGCTGACATGGCATGCAAATCTGGTACTATAGCTAGCGTTCTATACAAGCATCCTTCCTTGACACCTTTTCCTACTATAGCTGAAATCTTCTAGATTTGTCTCTGATAGTGCATTCATCTCCGTCAAAGATGACTCTGTAGTTGTGCTCCGTCATTTGACCTACTGACCAAAGGTTCTTGCTGAGCTTTGTAACGTAGAGTACATCTTTCACCAATCCTTTCGTACCAGTGAAATTGTTCATAGGGATAACACCTGTCCCTTGAACTGGATTTGATGTATTGTCTGCTGTGTAGATGACATTCTTTTGACCTTCTAATGGTTTCATCTCTATGAACCATTCTTGATGATTTGTCATGTGAGATGATGCACCACTGTCGATGTACCAAGGATCCTATTCTACTTGGTTGACTTGATAGCTGAAATCCTCTTTTGGATTGCAATAAGTGTCTAGGTACATTGTATCAGTTTGCTGCATTTCCTCGTTTGCATGAAACATATTCCCATGTTCATTCGCATAATTATTGTGACGAGAGTGTCCACGATGATGATTTCCTCTACCGTGAAAATTCCCTCAATTGCTACTAGATTGATCGCCTTGGTCGTACTCCTTGTGGCAATCTCTTTCATAGTTTCCAAACTTGTGACAGTAGTTGCACTAGATGTTTGACATGTTGGTGGATCCATTCCCTCGTCCTTGAAATCTTTCTCGATTGGAATGATTTCCTCTTTGCTGAGTCTGATGTTGCTGAGGATGATGCTGATGCTAACTTTGTTGATGACTTTATTGTGATGACCACTTCTTTGGAATGATCTACCTCTGCCTCTACCTCTACTTCTGTCTAAAGCTATGAATGCTTGATCATTAGAATGACCTTTGCGTGCATGAATGCACTGAATCCTAAGTTCTTCACTAAGTAAGACTGACTGGAGCTCTTTCAGTGTTGGAATTTGCTGTTGAATGGCAATACTCTGGACTATATTCTCGTATCCCTCTCCTAGTCCATTCAGGATGACTTGAACCATTTTTGCTGGATTCATAGTCTCTCCTGCTACTACAATGGTCTTTTATTCTGAGTACGTAAGCATGACCGGTTTTGTTACTGTTGCAGAAACTCTGGTTGATTTGGTTTCTCAGTGTGAGAATCTTGGAAGTGTTCTTGGACTCATAGAGAGCTGCGAACATATCTCGTGCTTCTTCGATGTCTTGACGGTGTTGAGCTATCCTAGCATGACATCTTGCACATTTTGCTTGATCAGCTGATATGCATACTTGTCTTTCTTATCCCATTTTGCCTGTGCTCAGGCAATGGTAGGATTTGCTATAGGTGCAAAAACTGTTTGTGTAGCTGTAGATCCCATTGTAGATCCTACTACTAATGCTGTGACAACAAGTGGAGTAGAGCTACTATTAGATGGATCGTCCAATGGTCTAGGTGTAGATCCATCGACATACTCGCATTTGTCCTGAAGTACAAGAATGATCTCCATTTGGTATTTCCATGTGCTATAATTGGAGTTGTCTAGCTTAGCAGATGTCTCCAAATTGAGGTTGCTAGTCATAGACATGTTGAAAATGTACTCAAAAGTGTTATGAAAGTCACTGTCTGAATCAACTACAAAACACATTGATTCTAGCAACTAAAATCTGAACTGTCGGTGGTGAAGATAGAATTACAATATATATAATCTGATCTGAATTACAAGGCTAGTGGCAAATGATGCTGGGAATAGCCAATAGGCTTTACAAGACTGAAATGATGTGCACAATGCCATGAAATAGCCAAATAGGCTTTACAATAATGGCATGTGTGTGTGAAATCAAATCATGTGCTATCTGCCACTGAACAATCGGCAATGCCTATGAACACTCTGAAGTCTGCTCACTGAATTGATGAACATCAAGTTTCAAGTAATGTGATGATGTGAAACTGTATGTGAGCATATGGACTGACTCCGAGTAGGAACTAGTTGGGAATTTCAGGCATGGCTTAGATTGGCACCTTGGGGAGATCCAAAGCGTCCCCTCTATGGTGATCTAGTCTACTTTGATCTAGATCTATACCAACCATCGGTCAATGAAAGAATAGCAAATAATTTCTTTTCTTTGGTTCTTTTTATGTGCTCGATCAGATGCGTTGATGTAGAGGCTGATGTGCGTGTAGGAAGTGGATTTGTTTACGAGGATCAAAAGTGAGTGATAATCATCAAAATGTGTGTGTGATGTGACGAGCGCATAGAGCACAAAAAATCAAGCGATTTTCCTTTTTGGAGCGCCCTCAAATTCTTCCTAGATTAAGAGATACGACTTGATCTAGGTGGAGGGGTAAAAGGAGTGAATGTGCCTGTGAAGAGACAAGGGTGCCCAATTCGCACTAATGAGGTGTCACTACCACATGGCATGCTGACATGGCTACTGATTGGGTAGGCTCATGATGTGGCAGGTGATTGGTTGATGACATGGCTTTGGTGACATGGTTGCCACTGTGGACTGCTGACATGGCAAGCATGGTGCCAAATGATGTGGCAATTGATGCTGATGATGTGGCTAACCAATGGTTCATTGACCTAACCACAACTATAACTTATCTAGCATGTGGCAAAAAATCTAACCAACCCGCTTAATTGGGGTCAACGTGACCTAACCACAGTTAGGGGACCCAACCTTATCTGCCACATGGCAAAGGGTGGATTAGACAGAGATTTTTAGAGAGAGATAGAGCTATCTCTATGGGAGGAGATGGTGACGGTGCCCATGGGAGTTTGCAGAGCTATCAGTGGATGCAGCATTTCGTTGTAGGAGTTTGCTAGAAGGAGTCGTTTGGAGCCGTCGGGCTGAGCGTTGGGCTAGCATAGCACTTAGCTTAAGGAGGCGGCTGCTTGTGGCATTGCTTTGGAGCTCTGACAGAGAGAAGTCGGTGTTGGAGGAGCCTTAGGTGTCTTGCCTATGGATGGTCAAAGCATTGTTAGATGGCAGGCTACATTGGAGCCTACCTTGCGTTAGCTACAGCCTGGACGTAGAGACAGAGGTTCATTTATCATTGTAGGAGCTGTAGAAGTAGCTCGTGGCTGGTCGTTAGATGTGTGGTTGTGCTACAGACGGCATTGAAGCCCATCGTTGCTGGAGAGGGTGGCCGTAGTAAGTAGTCATTGAGGAGGTGCTTGTATAGCACTCGTTGGCCTGTGGAAGGAGTTGTGAGCTAGCACACTGGGAGCTTGGCACATACGGGTTGCCAGAAGACCAAGAGCCATTTGGAGAGTTCAGTTTAATCGAGTGGTCTAAGGCACTGGATTTAGATGGCCTATGGGCTGCTAACTAGAGGGGACATCGAGGCGTATGGAGTTGGAGCAACTCGTTAGCATTGTTGGATGTGTAGGTCATCGTTTTGGTAGTGCTACTCGTTGAAAGACGTAGCTGCTTTGTGTGGAGGTTGTTGGAACCTTTGAACATGGAGGTGATGGTGATACGAGGAGGAGTTGCTACCCCTAGGCTTCTTTGCTTGTATTGATGTAGGTCGATGCAAGCAACCATTGTAGCTAGTAGTAGATGCAGCCAAGAGCCAGTAGGTAGGGAGCTTTTGGAAGCCGTAGCTAGGTGGGAATCCTTGGAGCAGTCTCTGCCTACTACAAGTTGCCCATGAGCTCGTCTCTGGTCAAAGTTTGAAGACAAACCTGATTGGAGGCTCGTCTCTATCAAAGCATAGGTTCTCTCTCTCTCAAGCCTTAGAAAGAAACTAATCTCTCTCTCTCTCTCTCAAAGTATAGGATGTCTATTCTCTCCCTATCTATCTCTCATAAGGACACATAGGTAGATTCTCTCTTACGAAATTTTCTAAGAACCTCCAAAGATAACTCTCTATTTCTCTCAATGGACAACTCTCAATCCTCACAAAGAACTCAAGCAATGAACAAAAAAACTCTCTCTCTTTCAATAGATCTCTCAAGAACTCTCGAAAGAGATGAACGGAAATCCTATGGACAAAAATTTCTCACAAAGGATGGATGAAGATCTTTCACTGGAAGTGGAATCTCACGGAGAACACTCAAGAGAACTCTTAATCTCACAATCTCTCTCGCACTCTCATGAATCGCAATGCCTTAGTAGAAGGCAACGGAGCTCTGATACCATGACAAAATATGAAGAGGGGAGAGGAGAAGAGTGGAGATGAGGAGAGAGGGCACAGCTAGAGAGCATACCACAAATGACTAACTATACACTAGATTTAGTTGAAAATCTAGAATTCATACAAACCCATTTAGGGTTAGGGTTAGGGTTAGGGCATCTAACCCTTTCCTTTATAGCACTCTATTGGGTTAGTGCTATGCACATATGATCACATGATGGTGCTATGCACATATGATCACATGATGTTGAGCATGAACTCTCAACACGCCTATGGAGAGGTTGGCTTTAAGCCGTGTTACAGCATCATGGGCATCATTGAGTTTTTCTTGAGGGCATGCTAATTGGTGTTTAAACAAAGCTTGCTTAATAACAACACCACATCCATCATGTTC
Organism: Dipteris shenzhenensis; assembly: GCF_047967505.1. NCBI lineage: Eukaryota > Viridiplantae > Streptophyta > Polypodiopsida > Gleicheniales > Dipteridaceae > Dipteris > Dipteris shenzhenensis. Next base: position 5,953,805 of record NC_141614.1, on the reverse strand, counting down.
ACCCTTGCCATGGCTAGACCCAAAGAAATTCCACATCATGTCTAGGTCAGGGATTTGAACCTTAAGACGAAGTAGAATCCACGGGCTGATTTAAATTGAGAGGCAGCACCATTGGACCACACCCAATGTTGTTTTATATTTCTTGCATGGGGTTTTCCCTTTTTCAGCCATTCCCAATGCAGTAGAAAAGCATGTTGCACAAATAAGTTGACATGTTTCCTATCATCTGAAATGTAGAAATGGTATGTGTGTTGCACTTACCTGGACTCTTGTGAGTCAGCAAACAGATTGGCATTAGGCGTGGAAAAATCAAGCAAATGATTGTACGTGATATGCACAAGAATTGTTATCTGCTTGTTGTACCAGTGAGCACTTTGTATCTCATCTTGTTCTTGAAAAGAATAATTTTCTACAAAATCTATGATAGATACAATAGTGCCACGGGGAAAATTGGCAAGGCACGTCCTGAACTGCTTATCCTACCAACTATCCGTGAAATTGTGAAGCACATATTTTGGGATGGATTGAACCACGTGACCTACAAGCTCCCTTGGCTGGGAGCTCTTATATGATAGTAGCCATCTCTTTTTATCGAATCCTTCAACATTGACATTTTCAAATCTCCTCCATTTTAGAGCAACATGGTTGTCTTCCCTCATTTCATTTGGATAGACATTGAATGTCTTCTTCTTCAGCTTTAAACTGCAATGCTTGCATGTGCCGTGAATGCATTCAAGCCTGTGCCACTCACGGTCTCCCTTTGGACAAACAACTAGCTCCCATAGAGACCTTAGGCTACAAAACTTGCCCTCCCTTGCAACACACGATGAGGATCCAAGTGGCCTATAGACTGCGCATTCATTGGGGAGGCATGGGCATCGATCCCCATTGGAGCAATGCTCCAACACGACTAAATCTCAAGTCATTCATAGCTACTTGCTAGGCCAAGTCAAAGTCTATGTGTGTTTTGCAACAACAAACATTCATGTCTTTGAGTTTCCTGATGTACCAGGGCTTGCAATGCTCAAAGCTCCTCTGCCCAATTGAAATGCCTGGATTATGATCCATAAACTTGAGATACAACTCGGTCTGCTGATCCAACCTGTGGGAACAATAGAATGATGAGCCCCCTTTTTGCTACTATTAAAAGAATACAAAACACAGTCTAATTAAAGTATATAATGAAGCAACATAATTTTCAACCATCGCACTAGTTTAGGATAGTCACAATTTCAATCATCGGGTTGGTTTAGGACACGTTTAGGACAGTCAACCACCAAGCTAGTTTAGGACATGTTTAGGACAATCACAATTCCACCGGGATGGTTTACAACACTATCATATCTTCAACCGCCGAGATGGTTTAGCTTGACGGTCTCAACTTCACATATTAGACAATAACAAGTATATTGCTTTTCATTTCTGAATTTCACCATTAGAAAATCACAACATATTGCTTTTCATTTTTGAATTTCACAACTTAATAGTGGTATATGACCCGAATAGCGAGAAATTAAATTTAACGAATTTAAGTACTAAGAAACACAATAATTTAAACCATCGGGCTGGTCAATAACTAATGTTTGTTCAACCACGCTGGTTCAAGACAATCACATTACTAGTGATTGAGCTTAAGCAGCCACGGTTCCATAATGTTCCAACCACCGGGTTGGTTTAGTAAAATAACAATATATTGCAAAATATATTACTGTTAATTTTTGCTCAACCATGCCACCGGGCTGGACAACAACTAATGTCTGTTCAACCACATTGGTTCAAGACAATTACATAGCTGGCAATTGAGCTGAACCAGCCTAGTTGCATGATGTTCTAACCATCGGGCTAGTTTAGGACAATCACATTTAGTCCAAGCCTGGTTTAAGAAATGAAACAAGTAAACTATCCCAAAGCTCAATCACAAATAACCACTGGGCTGGTTTAGGCACCACTAACTTGCATTGTATCTAACATGTGTATGATGTGCTCCTCAAACACCTTGCATCTTGTCTGCTTCTTAAAGATGTCCTTTCTATTTAGAAAAACTTTATGTGCCAAAACATCGTCATTGTAGCAATGACTTCTGCACTTAGCTTGGCTCTCCTTTTCTTGCGTTCTGTTGAAGCCCACAGACTTCTCGGATCAGAATGATCGTCATTGCTTCTACTCTATGTTCAACCACCGTTGGAGCCAGGTTGGTCCTTTTGATTGACAACATCTTCAACATTGTGTGCCCAAGCCATTTCTCCTTTATTTCAAGGGACACCAACATAGCTAATGTCACCCTCTTTGCAACTAGTTGATCTAAGTTGTGTACCCTAATGTTGCTGCCTCGAATGCTCCCACCAATTGTGACACCACAGCTTGTGTTCTTCGCTCTGATGGTAATGATCGAATGCGTGCATCTGGAACCACTTCTTGCTACTGCTCTCCAAGGAGTATTCTTTCTTCTTGTTTTTTCTGCCTTCACAGATGTTGCAAAAGTGTCTTCCGTTGCCAATTCAATATCGTGCCAGTGCTTCTCTCGACTTGCACTCTGTTCCTTGTGCCTTGACCTAGCTTTTCATCCTCTATCTGCTTCTCTTACAAGCCATGGTGAGTTGCATGCTACCATTGACGCCCTCTCTAGAATAGAGCCAGAGAACCTAGGTGGTGAGGCAAGCAAAGAATAGAAGATAACTTACCCAAAGAAGACGATGGCAAACCAAAGTCTGCGCAAGGTCACATTGAGGTGTGTGTAGGTTACAGGGTGTTTACAGGGTGGGGGCAGGTTGCAAGTACTTAGTCTTCCAAGATTTAATTGTGGGGAGGTGTGAAAATTCAAAATTCGTGGGAGTAGCAAAATTTCAACCACCGGTTTTTCCCTCTCCGACGATACATGTCAGCAGAATTGTATATCCCAAACAAGTGCAATGTGGCCTAAAATGCTTCAAAACATGAATAGGTCAAAGTGCATGCTATCATGTTTGATACTGTGTATTATTAAATGCAATGACCATTGGCATACTTATGAGCCATATAGCAAAAAAGTGCATGGAAAAAGAAACAATTCAAAATTGTAAATAGTGTTGGATTTATTAAAATATATTTTCACATGCACAAATGGCACTTTTCCAACTTCTTCCATTTTAGGGTGAATCTAGATACCAATACCAACAACTATCAATGTTTTAAGACAACCATGCACTAGTCCCAATAGTTTGGATTCCAAATTTTCAATCTTGGTTTTCAACAAATCAAAAAAAAGTTATGGAGCATGCCCTCAAATGGGTATGCATCACTTTAGCACAACATTGGAGGCCCATTAACCCATGCATAATGTTCTCATTTAGGTGTGTCCTTGGGTTGAGGAGAAGCTCACGTAGTTTACTTTTGAATGATTACTTGGTTGCATGTATCTATAGAATAAAATTTTAATGTTTTCGGATAAATTGTTATATCCTATAGTCTTCATGATGCATGCTTCACATGTAACATAGCAGTTGTAATGCTTTGATGGTCTCGTTTCAAATCCTTATTCCATAATTTTTTTCTCTCATGTTCAAGTTGGAATGTGTACTATAACTTGAAGACAAAGTTTGCCGAATTCCATTGAGTAATGCTTAAGTTATGGGTCATACAAGATAGCTATATATAGAAAAGTCCTTGAACCTCACCAAAAATGGGTACACCCAAGCAAACAATGACAAAGTACATTTGCACTATGTCAAGATGTAAAAGGGTGTGGACCTTTTGGTTTACCAACTCCCTATCCTACCTTTGGATCATGTATCTTTTGAGAGAATGTATCTCACGTATGAAGAAATGACAATTTTTGCATACTTGTGTATCTCTTGTTATGAATGTCTCTCTCTTCATCTTTTAGGAATGCTTTGTCAACCCTAAACACACATTCTCAATTACCCCTATTGAATTTGTTTTGTATGTTTGGAAAACTCTATTAAATTTCTTTACTAAAAGGTAGTGAAGAAAAGCCTTAATGTTGCTTAATCAAAATAATTCCAATCAAGGAAGTATTTAGATTTGCAAGACATATGCTTGCAATGTTAACAATGGTAAGATGGGGACAAAGCATTTTCTTTACCTTATACTCTATCTCTACTCTATAGCACTACAAGGCATAGGTCCTTTTCCGATGAAAATGCCGACCTTTTTTACACAAAAGTTTTTTTTTGCAAAGGTCGTTATTTACGTCACGATAAGCATCGAAAAAGAATGGTCGCTATATAAGCATCGCTATATAGCAACACTAATAAATGTTGCTACATAGCAACACTGGTAAATGTCGCTATATAGCGACGATTAACAGAAGCTTTAAAAAAAACATTAGTGGGGCTAAACCTCGGCTAAACAGGGCCACAGCAAGCCTTGTTTTGCATGTTTTTTATTTAGTAATTACAAAAGAATGTTTTTAATTACAAAATTTCCCTTGTGGAAAGGGTGATACAAAATTGCTCAAATGAATTGAGTAACAAAAGCATATACATGTCAAAGATATACAACATTGTTTGTTAAAAAATTACCCTTTCAAAAAGGGTGATACAAAATCGCTCAAACGAGCCGATATACAAAAGCATATATATGGCGAAGTATATGCAAACTACTACTAACACTACTACTACTACTACTACTCATTTGAATCGTCATCGTCCTCCTTGTCTTGCTGGCCTAATCCTTGGCTTTGTCGAAGCTGTGTAAGCCTAATCCCTCATCATCACCACTCACCTCCATTGATGGGACGTTCGAGCTTTAATTCTAAGAGTGAAACCATATTAATTGGAAATTAGATTGGAACTTAAAGAATAAAACAATTTAAAAGTTGAGATAACAAGTAGGAGTAGACTTACACCGTGTGAGCAGCCACCTTAGCCCAATCAACCATCGCTCCCAGTGCCTCCTACTCGATAAACCACGGCTTTGTTCATACGCAAAACGCGCATCTTGTCTTTGTGTCTATAGGAAGGCGACCCATCGCAGCTTGTTGTGGGCCCAATTTATGAGAGTTAGATAAAGTGCATGCAATATGTAGTAAAACAAATAGAACAATACATTAAATAAGAAGAAGTAGACTTACCACAGTTGCCTCGAATGCCAACCGTCCACCTACACCAAAGTGCAAAGTACCTACGGAGTCCAGCTGTCTCCTCGCAACCCTCCTTTGACCCTCGAACATTTTGGGATGGTCCCTGTTCTACTTCTTGAAAAACTTCCAATCAACTTTGTCTGCCTAGCTGGGTTTAGCCTTCCCCTTTGCAATGGAAGTATGCAAGGTTGACCTACGATGCTTCAAGACCAAACCCATGCGCTCTCGCATGTAGTTCTCATTGCAAATCCAATTTGGGGAGTTAGGGTATTTTATTTTCAATTCATCGATGACTGCCTGCTTCTTTTGGTCATCTTGGTACCTCCAGTCAGTACCTATGCTACTCTCAAAGTGGTGGCTCATCAACTGCCTCATGGTGGCCATCACTACTGCGCCCTTTTTATCTTCTATTATCTCTCCAGTAGCCATGATTTGATAGGACAGGTCCTCGATCGAGTAAAGAGGACTCATGGTAGTGGCAGAGTCAGAGCGAGTGGTATTTGTGCGAGCGCTTTCAGAGCAAGGAGTAGCAGTGGGAGTAGGAGAGGGCAAAGGACTTGACTAGTACTGGGTCTCGGGACCAAATGGAGACCTGTAGGGATGTGAGTGTGCTGACTCGTCTACATCTCCTGAGTCAACACAACATAAGCGCCCCTCGTACTCTTCCTTCCCTTACGATGGGCATGCCCAAGTGATGACCCCTCACTCGAAGGGGCTAGAGGGGATGGCTAGACAGTAGGTCCAGCTGTCGGTGTAGGAGAGAGATTTGTTGAGATCCTTTGGGATAGCAGAGAAGAATCTCACTACCTTCGCATCGATCATCTGTGCGACAAACCCCCACCTGGCATCCGAGGTATCTCATTGTCTGGCCCAACAATATCCATCTGAAACCAAAGTCACTCCCCTACTCATGCCCTATGGATTTCGTCTAGTTGATCCGTGCCCTCGAGGCCTCACAATAGATAGCCAAGGTGCCTTTGACTCTTTCTAGACTCATTGTGGTGCCCTCAACATATAAGGCCATGTCATCTGCAAACTCCGAGTCAAGGAGCTCCTCCTCCTGCCTGATTGGGAGCCTCAACCCTGCGAGACCCACACCTGTGATCTCAAAAAGTAGCCCAAAGCCTCCGCTACAAATAGGAAGAGGAAGGGAGCTAGTGGGCAGCCCTGGTGAATTGTGTGAGAGAGAGGGTAGGCCTCGCCTGTGTGTCCTCTGATAATCATCTGACTAGAGCTCCCTACATATAGTGTTGAAACTCCTCTGACCCATCTGTCTGAGAAACCCAATCTCCTCATAGTGCCCTCCAGGAAAGACCACTCCACCTTGTCGTAGGCCTTCTTAAAGTCCAAGAGAAGGATGGCCAGTGACTGTGACTCCTCCCTGGACCAATCCACTGCCTCCCAAAACGTGAAGATGTTGTCTAGGATGCTGCGTTCTTGGACAAACCTAGTCTGTGTGTCATGGATGATGTCGGTAAGATGAGGTCGTAACTGCAAACTCAAGACCTTGGCAAGGATCTTGTATGTAGTATCAAGCAGAGTGATCGGCCTCCACTGTCGAATATCTGACCTATCTCCCCCTTTTGGGATCAAACAGATCCACCCCCTGCACAAGGATTGAGGAAGAAAGCCTGTGTCGAAAATCTCCTGGCAAGCTAAACGGAAGGGGGTAGACATAATCTCCCAGAAGTTTCGAAAGAAGGCCGGAGTCAAGCCATCCTCCCCTGGGCACTTCTAGGGAGAGCCTTGAGGGCTTCCCAAAGCTCCTCATTTATGAAGGGCTCCTCAAGTCTGTTGCATAAGTTGCACGAGACTATTGTCGGAACATGATCCCAAACTAGTGCTCGGGCCACAAGACCTGCTGGGGTCATCCTCTCTGTTTGAAAGACCTGGCTATAAAATTCCATGGTCATGTCAAGAATCTCCTGTAGGTCAGTGTGCATGATACCCTACGAGTCTCGAAAATGCTGTAGCTGTGTGCCAGTCAATTGGGGCCCCGTGGTCTGAAAGAACTACTTCGTCATCCTGTCCCCCTGTTGTACCCATCGGCGGGCCTGGGAGGAATGGTAGGAGAACTCAGCCCACTGCAGCTTTGTGTCCTGAAGCTCAAGACGAGTGCTCTCCAATATGTCACTAAGCCACTAAGAGACTGAGTCGTGCTCCCTAAGCCTCTCGATGGAGGTGAGGTCTCTCCTCAAAGCCCACTCTCACTCCTGAAGGGTCCTCCTCTGACTAAGGGCATGAGCCTACAGCTCCACACTGCTCCTCTGAATCACATCGGCCACCCACACAGCCTAGCCCTCACTCAGTGCCATCTCTGAGTGCTTCCAGATCTCTGCCATAACCTATTGAATCTCCTTGTCCTACAAGAGGTCCTTTGGAATGCGGACCCCCTTCTGGGGGAGACCTTGGTGGGGCTAATCTAAGTGAAGTACCACTGGAGAGTGGTCAGACATCGTGGTACCTGCCAGAATCTCGATAGAACTGCCTCTGTGTAAATATAATGATGGCATCGTTATGATGCCATCGTAATGATAGTATCATTACGATGTCAATATAATGATGGCATCGTTATGATGCCATCGTAATGATGGCATCATTACGATGTCAATATAATGATGCCATTGTAATGATGGCATCACTACTATGGTGTCCTTATCATTATGATGCCATGATAATGATACACCATGCATCTTGGTGATCATAACGATGCATCATAATTACATGCAATCATTGCATCGTAATGATGTGATCAATACGATGCTAATGCCCAGTCCTCAACATAGAAGTAGTCTAATCTCTCGAGCAATCCATCGTGTCTCCTCTTTCCAAAGGAGAAGAGAAGGCTACTAGGAGTCCTACTGAACTCTAGCTCTCTCCATGGGTCTCTGCCACTAATCATGAAACTAAACTGCTCCCAAGTGCTACGCTCTGCTATTGGCATCTCTAAGAATGAGGCACCACCCTGCTTGTGCCAGGCGCTGCTGTCTACACGTTGGGGCATATATGTTCAGGAATCCAATCCTAGACCCTCTCGTCTGAAGTCCCACCCAAACTGCTCATCTTGGAATGAGCTTGCCCTGATTGTAGGCCTTTGGAGCCAAAGTCTGTGGGACTGAGATGTAGACCCCTCCGCTCCATCCTACTGGAGACCACTCCTCTGGACCTCTCCTTGGGAGAAGTGATGTCGTTTGATGTCTGCTACTGAAAATATGTGCTCCGAAATCATAAGCATGTCCACTGCCTGTCCTACCACTACCCTCTGCAACTCCTGCCAGGACTGACTATGAACACGATCATGGAGCCTGTGTACGTTCCAGCTCACTATGGTCTAGCTCATGAGGATGGGGGAGACAGGAACAAGGCTCTCCTGTGAGTGGGTGCCTATCCTAGAAAGACTACCTTGTGTGATTTTGCCAGGGGTTTGGAGGGTGAGTAGTCAATGTCCATGCGGCGTCGTACTAGGGTGGATACCGGCTCAATACCAATCTTTCGTCCCACTTCATCATGAAGGAGGCTTCCACCCTGAGCAACTTGGCACACGTCTGGAGGGGCCATAAGTGTGCCTGCTCCACCTTTGCCTCCATCTGCAATCTGATACCTCCTACTGCCGAACCGCACATCGGCTCCTCGCACGTGAAGCTCAACTGAAGGTTCACCTCCGCGCCATGGGCATACCAAAGATCTAGTCCCTGTAGTCCCATCCACTCGTCCATCATGAGCATAATTTGATTACCCAAAATAGCATCAAACACCTCCGAGAACCACTTCTCCAATTCTGTGGAGGCATCAGCCCACCTAGATAGCATCGCCACAGCTCCATCCAACTCTGTAGTAATGCCTTAGATCGGTTACCTTTCGCATAATAGATCCTCACGTCTTTTAGACAATAGGTGACCGCGAGTTCTCTAGCACCTGGAGCTCTTGTCTTGTGATGTCCAAGGTTCTCCAAGCCTCAAGAAACTACTACGTTTGAGATCCTCCCTTGCGCATTGATTCTTCTAATAAGCACCTTTAGTAGAGCTATGGCCTGACATCCTGTGGCTTCTCTTCTACTCATAGTGCATACAGAGTTGTAGCTCGCCACCTCATCAGTTCCAAGGTCTTCCAGCTCCCGTAGTAGCGACCATGGACCTCCTCTACGTCAATGACAATCACATCCCCTTCTGTAAGACCTCTAGACCTACAGTAGCGACATTGGAATGGCAGCAACCAACTCAGAGCTCATCGACTATCCGGGAGCCTCCAGCTCCCAGGCTGGAAGTTGGGAGCTGCTGGTCGAGAAGACGAGCCTTGTCCCTCAGGATCCCTCTCTGAGCAGACCTATTGCTGCTGCGATGAGGAAGTAGAAGGAGGCATCATCGTTCCCTTGCATGATGGCAGGGAGGAGGCCAGCAAGAGAGTGAGAGGTGGGGACGTGAGGGATAGGGGGCAGGGGGCAGGTAGTGAGAGTGACCAAAAAAGGGGGGGCTGAGGGGGGGGGAGGGGGCGGGGGGAACCCTGGGGCCCCCTGCTGATCAGGCTTGTCAGGGCTCTATATCGGCTCCTTCATGGCACTCGTCGGGCTAGCGCATGTGGCTTCTACCATTGCTGCATCTAGACCTCCTAGGGCTCTCTACTACTGCAAGGGTGGGTGTGGAGGCTGAACTTCCGAAGCTGGAGGATCGACTGGATGGGCAGTGGCCTCTGCTATTGGGGGAGGTGACTCCTACTGTTCCTCTTTCGACGCCTCTCGGTCAACCTTGTCCCTCTCCCTATGGTTGGCCCTCTATTTGCGGCATTTGCGCACCTGCTTGCTTGGTTTCTTTTTCTTTTTAACCTGTGTCCAGTTTCCTTATAAGGGGGTAACCCATGGGGTCTGGGACTCCTGTTGCTCCTGCCTGAGAGGGTGCTAAACTCAGGCCTGCTGACTCTGCCTACTCTGTGGAGGAGGGGGAAGAGGCGCATAAGGGTGGCCACAGGGACAATCTCTAGCAAGGTGACCCATCTGTCTGCAAACGAAGACACTGGCCTTGTAGCCTGGAGATCTCCACCTCTGGCGAAGTGTGCCCCCTTCTAGGGTATCGAGAAGGATCAGAGCTCTCGGAGGAACTTCGGGCTCTCCACCACTAGTCTGATCTTGGGGACTCCATCATTTGCTAGGACCGAGGCATCTGGCGGGGCCTTGAGCACTGTGCCAAATGCTTGGCCAATGGAAGGGAGGATGGCTCGATACTCCTTGGGGAGCCCTGGAAAGTGGAGTGTAACCGAAAACCGTGGAACATGGTGTGTCGTATCCATGCCCTCCACGATGAACCCATGATACCAAGGAAAGAGGTAGACAAGGTGCAGGCTAAGGAGAATGGGGCTCTGCTCCACAAGTGTCGAGGCGGTGTCAGGGGAGCTCAACTGGATGAGGAAAACACCTCATCCATAGATGGTGACCTCCTGGATGTGGTCGCCCTCTAATGTCAAGCTCGCCTGGATCCACTCTCGCACATGTCTCCATGTAGGTGTGAGGCCCACAAGCACCTTGTCCTAGAGGGACTGAACTGCATGCTGTACCTATTGCTTGTCAGCTGGGGAAAGAAGAACCTTAATGGCTGTGGGAGTTGAGGGTTCTCCCATAGAGCCCCTTTGGCCTAGACCAAAGGTCACCACCAAGATTTTCTTTCATCGTAGATAGCAAACATGAGTGCTCCCATTGCAGGGAGGCAAATGAAAAAGGGGATGAAGCGGAGAGGCAAAGGAGAGAGAAGGAGAGTGCAGGAGAGGAAGGAGGGAGCAAGGGGAGGAGAAGGAGGAAGGAATGAAGAAAAGGAAGGAGGCGGGAGAGGAGGAGAAAAAGGTGGGAGAAGGTAGAATGGCAAGGGGGCACACTGGCGGGAGGGCAGGAGGACGAGAAGAGGTGCGAGGTGGCAAGGAGGGGAGGCGAGGAGGCAAAAAGAGGGAGGGCAGAGCGAGGAAGGCAGTGGGCAGGGGGACAGAGGTGAAGCGGGGGAGAGAGTAGGGTGGGGGGGGGAGGTGGAGCGGGGTAGATGGCAGAGGTGGAGAGGGAGGACGAGTGGGGGAGGTAGGGCGGAGTTGGGCGGAGGTGGAGCAGGGGAGGCAGAGCGAGGCGGGCACAGCGAAGGTGGAGCAGGGGGAGGTAGAGAGGGTGGAGGGTAGGGGGGAAGGCAGAGGTGGAGGTGGAGGTGGAGCGGGGCGAAAGTAGACCGGGGGGTCGAAGGTGGGCGGAGGTGGAGTGGGGGAGGCAGGGTGGAGCGAAGAGGGAGGAGAGGTGAGGTGGAGTGAGGGCAAGGGCAAGGGCGAGGCAAGGAGGATAGGGCGGGTAGCAAGGGAGCACACAGGCTACCGCAGGCAGAGGGGGTTGTGTTGTGCCACTTAAAAGAGTATCATGCAAGTGCAAGAATGAATCTTTCCAGCCATCACATGAAATTAGGATTAAAAAGGTGCTTGATTTTTGCCACAGTAAACAATTCCATGCATCTCTTGCAAGGTCCAAGAATGGTATCTTCTTCTCCCTTGGCACTCAATCAATATAGCTCTATAATATTGCATATGCATTCCTCAAACCATAAATTCATATAGTAGGTAGAATGTGGAGCACCTGTTGCACGATGTGGAAGATATTGTTGACAGGCCAAACTTGTAAGTTGGTTGAAGTCAAATGTGGGGAAGGAGGGGAAACGAATAGCTAGATTGTCTATTGTTGCTTTTTGGGTCACCTATTGATAGGATAATGTATCTCTTAAGGAAAGTTAACGAATTGGACCTCTCACACAAGAATCTCTCTACCATCGAGGTCGCACGGCTCATATGGTAAAATTTCCCCACTGGACTGCTAGTTGAGTTTATCCTAGAAATAGGCACTCCTGATTGGAATGTTTGCTCAAGAGATTTGTCACATGTAGTTGCAAACGTTGCCTTTAACTCACTATGGATGAGGGATGGCACATCACTCTTGGCTTGTCAGACCAAATGCAAAGCATTGGCCTTCATGCAAAGGTGGGGTTTATTCTGCATAGAATGTACACACTACTCATAGAGCCTACCTGTATATGTCGATAGTCATGAGAAGGTAAGAGGTTTAAATGTTAATCTTCAGTTTGGAGGTCTGCATCTGTATTCACTAGTACTGGCGAGCTTAGTCGATAGTCCAAGGCCATGTCACATCATTATCTTGGCATTGACAATGACAAGAAGTTAAGACCCATCTTATAGGATTTAGTGGTCATGGACTAGGATTTGCAAAATATCCCTGTCTGATGTGATCAATCCATGAGAATGCACCCCCCATAAGTGCGGGACCCTGGGACCCTATTCACAAAAATTTAAAATTCAAAGATGATTTTTGTAAAAATAGCTTTGCCGATACAATTTGCATGTTTTCTAAGTTACAAAGCCTACTTTTTTTAATTCAATCCTACTTAAATCTTAATATTAGCTTTAATTTTAAAAATGATGTTATATCAATTCCTTGATTGCCTATGCTAGGGCTGGCCAACACGTAACATGCATGGAAGTTGTCTGGCTTTCCACATGGCCAATGTCACCTGTATTGCATGGCAATCACATTCTATTAATAGTCACTGAGGGAGATATGAATACATGGCAAGCATTTGAGTGAGTTTGATTAGACCTCATCAGTATAGATTGCCTCTATTGCCCCTGTGACTCCCAAACCGCTAATCCCACAAACCTTGTCGCTCTCCCAATGGCCCACACCAAGCATGATTAGGTTGATCCCACCCATCACGCAATGTCTCTTCATACAGATGAAGAGTTGGTTGTGCAGTTGCAAGAACTCCACTACCTAATCTAGGGGGGTGAAGACATGGAACCTTGTGATCTCCCTAGGGCATATCTTAATCCTTCCCTCAAAGGAGAGATCGGTAGTCATATAGAGGATGAAGACAAGACTAAGAGGGAGGCACTGGAGGATGTTGAGGATATTGAGTGCATGATAACTCATGAGGGGTGCACACCACTGCAGTTACCAAAGGCCAAAGTAGAGGTTAGTCGAGCCACACTGGGGGAGACACTAAAGGGCAAAGCAGAGGGTAGCCCAAGCATGGCCCACACTACAAAGGCAGAAGCAGAGTGTAGCTGGGCCGCAACGGCCTAGTGTGCGGACTTTTTTATTGCTGGATATTTTTTGTATCTATGGTCTATTTTGGGGGTTGACCTCTCCTTTAATAAAAGCTTCTAGATAGTATTTCACAATTCTTTCATTTGTGCATTGCCATCTTCTTTGTCGTGTGATCACTCTTATAGATTTTCTTTCCTTTGTACTTCCTTAATTAAGTTTATCACTCACCATCTAATTACATAAGTATAAATTCTATAATTTTGCACATAAAATTTATCAATATATTGTTTTACTGAAAGATTAGTACATGGCATTTTGGACCACTCTGCAAGCCCATTTTTTATGTGCACTAGATAACACCAAAAATGGGCTGCGAAGGTAGGCTCTTTAAAATTTTCATAGATATAGCTTTGGGTCCTTAAGAAATTTCGTAATGCTAGAATAGCCAAAATGCTCAGCAGATCAAGCTCTGCAAAGTGGTCCAATCAGTGAGGAAGCATGGTTAAATCAATGAGGAGTTAGCAACAAATAAGCCCCCTTTGAATGAAGGTGACCAATACTTTGATGATCTTTTGGGGCTATTTCTTGTAAATTTAGGTGAGTTTTTAGGGCTCTTCCAAACAATTTTGGTGAAATTTAGGCAAAAATCCCACTAAAATTTTGGCTCAACTTTAAAATCTCACCAAAAGTTCGCTTGGACTCTAACAACTCACCATAGTACACTCACTGAAAAATCACCCTCCCAAATTAAGATATGGCAATTAGAGATTTATCCCACATAGATAATTTTACAAGGTTAGAGCTTAGCAAACCATAAGTCCCTCAGATTTATAATAAGGACTTCTTAGTGGTAGAATAAACTTCTCATCCATTTCCCCATCTTCCTCCTTATCTCTTTATAATAATGGCATCCTTAGTGGTGAAATAAAATTTCATCCATTTCCCCCTCTTCCTCCTTATCCCCTCCTCTCTTTGCTCAGTTTTCTTCCCTCCCCATTTCGCTCTTCCTTTGGCTTTCTTCAAGCAAATCTTTTAGGCTTTCTTGTACATATTTTGCTTTTTATAATTTATCTTCTTAAGCTTTTGCATTCATTTTGTCTAATTAAACTTAAAATGTTATTGTTGTGACCTTCTCTCTTTGGGGTATAAGAATTTCCATCTTTGTGACCTTCTCTCTTTGGGGTATAATATGCTAAGACATGGAAAGCTTGATCAACTTCCCTAAGCATGCATGAAATGCAAATGCAAATGACTTCAATGCACGCATGCAAATGATTTCAATGCCTCCACAACCTAAAATCTCTTCCTTAAAAACAATACATTCTTACTACTTTTAAGAAACATTCATTTAGCATGTTAATAAAATTTCCCTGCAAGTTGCGACGTTTTCAAATTACATTTATGAGTACAACTCATATATTAAATGCACTATATGTGTGTATACGATATTAGATACACTGACTACAATGATGGACTATTCAATATAGACAATGGTTTTGCTCAAAATCTCTAATGCTTGCCTTGTCATTGTCAACATGAAACCATGCGTAATTTTCTCCTTGATTACATACAAGGAAAGTCAAATTTCCTTCGCCATATAGGTGAAGTACATCAAGATATGATGAAGAAAATTTATTCTATTTTTTGGGTCGAGTTTGGAAATTCGTTTTCTTCTTCTCCAAGGCTTGCAGATTCTCTTTTTTATGGGTGGGGGGGATTACCATTACTATCAATGTGCTTCCCAAAAATCAAGTGTTTCAAGAAATTCTTGCATGAATGTCAAAGAAACACAATAGGATGTTATGAAAAGGCTAATGATTTGCAATGAAATTGAAGTATTAATGTAGCCTTGTTGCTTTACATTGTTGAAATGGCTATGTCACCTGATGGAAAAAGCTAGTTGGACCAAAACATGGCACTAACAACGAAATTAAGCCTTTGAATTGATTACTTTTAAAGTGTAACATCTATCATATATCTTTCCCTAAAGTTAGTAAGTGATTGAGCACAAGCAAAAACTTACTCAAATTATGGATTTACAATATAGTTTCTAAATGCATGAAAGTAGCATGTGACACAAACAACATATCAATGATTCCCACTCTTTCTATACATATAGATTTCTAAGCATTCATTGCTAATCAAAGCCTTTAGAATGTGATGCTCATGTTTTTTTTTGGTTATCTAGGCAAATTGCTCCCAGACCATGTGCCACTAGTCATAATTCTTCACCATATCTTAAATAGTTATGGAGAGCGTATTCTCCCCATGAATTTTACAAGGACTAGAGTATCATTTGAAACCATTGATCATGGTGTGCTATTAATAATGGCTCTGTATCATATGCATTTATTGGCCCTCACATGTACCCTTATTAGATAGACATTCCTCACCATCATGACTTGAAGGTACAACCAAAAAGTTTAAGTCAATATTATAACCGCAGACCTTGATGCTCAATGCTCTCATATGTAGTTTCCATGTACTATCACTTGTACTATGAACATACACTAATTTTGTACTTTTAAAGACCTTTGTAGTTTGTGCCCTAGCATTGCCTCTCCTCATATGATGATGATCATCCTTCAAATGTTAAGAAAAAGCATGCAAGTTACTATCATGGAATAATAAATGGTGGTAGATTATATTCTTAAGAATTAAAAAGCCTTTAAAACCAATTTTATGGCTTGCACAAGCATGTACTAATATAAGAACTACAAATAAGGATCTCAATCTAGCTTTTAGGATCTATAATTCTTTGATCTAGCGTTTGCGCATCTCGCCCATCTGATGGAACCTTCGCCCCCCAGATGGCTAATGTGGCTTTTATCTCGTTGATTGTTTGGTTGACTACTCCTGCAGATTCAGATTAAGAAGCGCATCCCTCCGTGAACGACAATCACGATGAGTAACGAATTCGAGTTCACTGTCAATCCCGAGTTGACTCGATATACTTTTTGATGCATTGTTCACCTGACTATGATCCGCATATGCGAAACGCTTGATTAGACGCCGCTTCAGCGACCCCTCGGTTCAAAGTGACATGAAATTATGGCCTTTCAAGGTAGTCGCTGGTCCTGGCGATAAGCCTATGATTGTGGTCACTTACAAAGGAGAGACAAAACCATTTGCAGAGCTGAGGAAATATCTTATATGGTTCTCGTCAAAATGAAAGAGATAGCTGAAGCCTACCTCGGCTCTACCGTCAAGAATGCGGTAATTATTGTGCCTGCCTACTTCAATGATTCTCAACGGCAAGCAACTAAAGATGCGGGAGCTATTTCAGGCCTCAACGTGATTAGAATCATCAACGAGCCTACTGCAACTACGGCCGGGAGAAGAAGTCTATCGCGCTGGCGAACAAAATATTCTGGTCTTCGAGTTTGGGAGGTGGAACCTTTGATGTGTCTCTCCTCACCATTGAGGAAGGGATCTTCGAAGTGAAGGCCACAGCTGGAGATACACACCTCGCGGGTGAAGACTTCGACAACAAGATGGTAATTGCCTATTCAGCGCCAGACTCTCAATATATTCAGCATCGAACATTTCTTGCAATTGCCTATTCAGCGCCGAACTTTCAATATATTTTCGCCTTTTTCCTACATTGCATTGCTCTAAGTCACGTTCTTGACGTAGAAAGAAAAAGCGAGAAGGAACGATGCCTGAGTTGAGAGGATAAGTATCGTCAAACAACATCTCTGGAAATCAGCCGTATTCCTTGGAAATCGGGTAGAAGGTCAGGTGGACGTTTCAACAAAGGCAGGAGCTTTGCAACACTGTTTAGAAGGCGAGAACCAAGCAAGCAAAGCAAGCAACGCTGTTTATAAGGCGAGAAACAATCAAAAAGGAAGGCAACTTTGAGGTGGGACAATAGGAAAGTACCTGTAGAACGAGGTACTCGTGAGCCTCGTGCAAATACTTTCTGAATAGAAGATTAGTTTTTTATAATAATTGACGCAAAAACTATAAATCTAGACCTTTCACTATATTAATACGTTAGCAAAAAAAGCTATAAAACTTTCAAATATAGAGTCTTTCTTATTAAAAGCGGGCTCAAGAAAGCCAAACACCTCTTAACGCTACCTACCGTAAAGAAAGCATTGTCCATTTAGTTTGTGTGTGACCTTTATAATCCAAATTGCCCCTTGAACCAAACAAACATCATGAAGCGCCGTCCCCTAAGGTGCTGCGTACAGAGTTGGCCGAGGGCAGTAAGCCCAAAGTTATAGGCCACATTTTTTAAAATGGTCCTTTTTTTTCCTTACCACCCCCTTATTAAATCCAGCATGTTTAATGGGAAAAAATATACAATTTCAACTAAGGGGGACAATCTTAAAAAATTTCAGTTCACGGGCATATCCCTAAACATAGCAAAGGTGAAACCTCCCTATGAGCCCAAACATAGCAAAATTGGAAACATCCCCATGGAAAATTGAACGCCGATAGGTCAAGGATTAGTGCCTGAAAGAGGAACAATTTCCACATTAAGGAGGTATAAGAACACGCTAATTTCTATTGTCATATGCAATTGCAAATACGATAGCCTTCTTTTGGCATTAGCTCATGTGGATAAGTGTAATCTTTGTCATTTTGTATTTCCAAAGCTTGACAAGCTATAATTTTCCATTCTGTTTTAATAAAAATTTCCCTCTCTCGCAAAAAAAAAAAACTCATGCCACTTCAAGGTGGAATGGATCTTTATCATTAAGCTAGAGTCCCAATGCTAAGCTCATATTGTCTCAAGAGGCATGTTCCATCACCTCACAGCTTCCCTTAACTTCTTGAGATACAATGTACTGAAGGGTCTGCCTCAAACCTCTTCTGTCATGTCTTCCTACTCTTCTTCCTCTTCTCCCATTCAAGCCAATAATGACGCATGAATGTTTAACTGCATATAAAGTAAATCACTGTGGGCTAAGTATGCTTAGTATTCAATGCGTATGTTTTTGGTAATTGGAGGGGAATATCTTTTGGTGAGCTTTCTTGGTGAGTTTTTAGGGTTCAACCAAAATTTTGGTGAGCATTCAGGGTTAAAATGGAATCTTGGTGAGCTTTGAGGGTTCAACTAAAATTTTGATGAGATCTTATCCCTAAAAGCTCACCAAAATTTATAGGAAGAGCTCCAAAATACCACCAAAATATTGTTTTCCTTCATTCATTTGACCACCCCCTAGAGCATGATCTACATTTTAGAGAGCCCAAATCGAAGCTTGCAAACCCAAGACATTTTTTATGTGCACTACGATTCAGAAATGGAGAGGAAATGGAATAATCATCTTCTTCAATTAGCCCAACATGAGTGCAACACTTCTAGTGAGCAGGACTAGGAAGTGCCTTACTAAGTACATCAGTAGCCATATCTTGAGTGTTGATGTAGACCAAATGAACGAGCCCCTCCTTGATGTGATGCTTGATATGGTGATAGCATAAATCAATATGCTTGCTACGATCATTCTGAGATTCACTATTGGCGATGGCTATACTTGACTGATTGTCACAGTACATTGTGAAAGGGGCCATCACTGGGAATTCGAGCTCACCTAGAATGCCATGAACTTGCAAGCCATCCAACACTGCAGTGGAAAGAGAGAGATATTCAACTTCTGCAATTGAGGTTGCAACAGTGGCTTGCTTCTTACTATACCATAGAATAGAGGTTGAGGTGACGTGAAAGAAGAACCTTGTGTTTGATTTAGGAAAATCGATGTTGCCACCCCAATGAGCATGGGAGAGTTTAAGCATGATATGTGAGACTAGACTCTTGTATGTAAAGAAGATAACGGGAGAGTCTTTTAACTGCGACCCAATGAGGCATCTTTCGGATCTTGCATATGCATGGAAATTTGGGAGGCTGCATAAGCAAGGCCTGATCGTGTGCAAGTCATTGGATACTGAATGTAGCCAATAACCTGTCTCGGTATAGAACATTCTACATTTGAGCTCGCTACCCAAGGGTCTTTGGAGACATCTTCTAGGTTAGGTTGATGCCAACCTCCATCGACATGGGAAGGGGATGAGCATTCTCCATGTTGAAGCTATAAAGGATATCAAGAACATACTACTTCTAAGGTAGAGTGATTGCATCTGTGGAGGGATCACACTGGATTTGGATGCCTAGTATGTGCTCAATGGGCTTATGTCTTTCATCTTGAATTTGAGAGAAATATGAAGCTTGAGCTGGATGAGTAACTCCAGTTCATTATATGCGAGAAGGAGATCCTCGATGTAGAGACCAATGACACAGTATTGAGCGTGCTCTAGAGTATGCTTACTCTTGATCAATGAAGTATTGAGGCAACTTGTGTGCTCAAGAGGATTGGTTGGTGAATGAGCATATCCTTTTGGCTTATGCAACCCTAGAACACGCAAGAATGTGTAATACAGATGCTTGCCAACTAGATATGGTTTTTTTCCAACTCCCTTTTCTAGAAATCGAGGCAATTGTACATCGATTGAGTTATAACTTGCACATCATAGATGTCTCCACACTCGTTGGTGATTTGAAACACACAATGTTTTGCAAGCTCGATAGTCCTTTTAAGAAAATAAGTTGCAAGATTTTCCTTTGCACTCTTAATTGTCTTGCTTGCCTCCTTCAAAATTCCATGTCTCCATTTGGCAGATCTGGTGGCACTGGTCAGCATTATTATGATCCAATTCTTCAGGGGTGTTTGAAGCTACCAAAGTGAATGCTGTGGTACTTGCCATACCTAAAGATCTAACCTCATCCTATGATTATTTCACGTTTCTATAGTTTAAACCCACCTCTTTACAAATGATGTACCTCCGAAGAGGTGGTCTTCATTCCTACATCGACCTTCTAGTACTCTAGAAGCACTGCTTATTACAATACATTTCAATTTATATCCCAAGTTTGCTTCCAATCATTGTCATAAAACCACATCCACTAGGTTTTGGATCCTCCTAGGCAAGGATGACACCCCTTGGTCATTTTGTTTGATTGTTGTTCCTTCACAAACTTTGTACATGCTTCCACATCCTTTGTTTCCAATGGAAAATACAAGTGTGTTCCACTCCACCATGACATTATCTAGGCCCTTATTGAGCACTGTCCTTACTACATTCCAATTTGCTCGGGCTCTCGTCCCCCATGAATCCATGGAATTGGTGGTTGGGAGGCCTAACGATGTCATTGCTGCATTGAGCATCTCCCAAAACAAAACTTGGCTAGCCATGTCTTCCTCTTTCATCTCACATGATGCTATTTTCACCAATTCTTGGACACTGGAATGTGCATGAAATAAAATGAATGTCCATCCAATGGTCACTGTATCGCAGAAGCAAACAAAGAACAAAATGGAAATTAATTTACGTTGAATCACATGCTTCACATGCCATCATAGTCCACCCGGTGACTCAATAAGTGCGATCAAACTAGACCAAGGAGAGATGAAGATTGCCATTCCCACCTTGGCTCATGCAGTTCACAATTCGACTCGTGATGCTGGCCCCTTGGTGGGCATCATGAAGACCTTTAAAGCACTTTTAATTTGGTTGGCCCTACCTAGGAAATATACTACCATGAAAGAAGGAGTACATTGATATTTTCTTTAGCAGTAGTAGACAGTCGTACTCTTCTCTAACTGGCATATTGTTCTTCTTCTCTAGGGCAACAATGCGCCTAAACTTGTTATAAAATAAAAAGTGATTGTTGGTAGTAGATGGGTGGGAGGAATATCATTAACATTAGATTCCCAAAATGCAAATTACCCTTGATTCTCCACGAGTAGAATGAGCTCTTCTAAGAACTAGTGTAGATCTACATCCACGACACTTCCTTCTTTTTCAAGGCATTCCATTAGAAACAACATGGACTTCATAAGCATTTCCTTGGACATGCTCATTTGAACTCTGTGAGGGCTTACGTTGATATGCACCATTAACACACTAGACATCAAGTTTTTGGTGTTCTCTATCATCGCCTTTGAGGTGCTTGGTTGGATGCAGTGATAGTGCTCACCTATGTGAACCACTATGCATGTCGTTTGATCATGTGGAATCACATAATAAATCATGCATGGACAACAAGATGCAATATTTTTATAGTAGTGATAGACAATCTCTACCTCCCTCTACAGCCTGCATGCCCAATGCCACCCTCCTTGGTAAAGATCCTTTAAAGAAAGAAATGTTAGAGCAGGATGTTCCTAGGGAGGTCATCTAATGATTTTGGCCGAGCTTGAGTCCGCAGAAGACCTCCTACTTTTTCTGGTTGATGGTACATGGAGGATTTCCCATCGGCCCTTGGCTAAAGAAGATGTGAGTTGATGGAAGATGCATTTGTGTGTTGGAGATGATCCCCCACCACCTATGGGGTTGCGTAGCTGCTCAGAGGATCTAGCTTGCATCTTTTCAGATAGTGGCCAATACATAGTAGGTATAGAGGGATGTCACATGGGGATGGTAGCATGGCTCACAGAGGGTGGTAATGCTTTTTCCATCGACCCAGTGTCGCCAACTTGTAGTATCCATGGCCAGCAAATCTCTTAGATAGAGGCCTATGATGCAATATTGCCATCCTACTCATGCCCCTCTTTCTCACCAAAGGACAGTGATTGGGATACAGTGGCCAGCATTACCGCCTAGAACATTGGGTTGATCATTGCAGTCGAGTGATGGCGGGATAGACAATGACTCTATCGGCCACCCTAGTGGCCATTTGGCAAGATATCATCTTCATGTTGCACACTACCTAGGAGTGTGGCACTTCAAGTTTGAGAGGGACCGCCAAAAGGTGGGACTGCTTTTGCAAGGCTTGGCCTACAGGGACTTTTTACACTTTCTTTGCAGGTGATATTCACTGGATGTGTAGACCATGTCCATAGCTATTAGGCCCTGTTCTTGGGGCAACCTAGGAAGTGAGTCGGTGCCCTAGGAAAAGACGGTTTTCTTTCTTTGTCTTTAGCCCCTTTATGGAGTCTAGAAGCATGGGGTTCTTTTCAAGCATATTGTGCACAGTAGACAAGGTTCTTTGCATTTGTTCCATGTGCAACACCATACATACATCTAATAGTTTTCAAATCAGTAGCTAGATGCCATTCTACTTGGTAAGATCCATAGCCTTCAACATTAAGTAGCTCACTAGTTTATGTCTATTTATCATGTTAGGAATATCTATTTGGTCAAAGATCCGCTTCATAATTTTATGTCTTTCTTTATGAGTTGAAAAAGATATGATAGAATACTTTTCATTACATCTCAGTTATATGCAATTGTTTAGTTATATGCAATTGTACGGCTATAAAAACATAGTCTATGTTACCTCAAATGTG
The DNA here is from genome assembly GCF_047967505.1 of Dipteris shenzhenensis. Classification (NCBI taxonomy): domain Eukaryota; kingdom Viridiplantae; phylum Streptophyta; class Polypodiopsida; order Gleicheniales; family Dipteridaceae; genus Dipteris; species Dipteris shenzhenensis. The sequence continues at coordinate 5,931,361 of NC_141614.1, read as the reverse complement.
TCTAGCCATGGGATCTCTTGTTTTGATTGAATAATGAACTGATTTGGGCCATCAAGGAAAAGTTCCATGTTTAAAATACTATTCTTTAGTATTAAATTGAATCTTTCTATTTTTTACCTTTGACCACCTCATTTTCATAAAGATTAAGGATAATCTTCAATTTTCCATTGCATTCTTCCATTGGCATGTCATAAAACTTGAGAATGGCTTGCAATACTGGCCATTCATCACATATTTGTTATCCTTTATTAGCTCAAACCATTCCATATTTCCATCATATAGTTTCACACTTAGTGTACTACAAACATGTGGAGGCTCATTGAGTAGTTCAAGTACTCCCAAATTGAGAGTGTGGCAAGCTTGATCAACATCTATCATATTTGGTAGTGGGGCCTTTTCTTTTGTCCCAACTTAAGGCATGATTGTTTATATTCTTAAATATGAGATGGTATGACCATGTACTTATGCCTCCTTGTGTGGTAGCTGCAACAAATTGTTCCACAACTTTATGCATTGAGTCAAAAGTTATATTTGATCTGATTGAATCAAATTTGGGATGACGTATTGTAGATTCTAGCTTCTTTTTTTGAGCACTTCTCCCACATTACTAGAACCTGTTGAGAGTTGTGGTGCCATGTGCATATGAATTAGAGGCTAAGCTATGGTATAGGAAAGAATAAAAGTAGCAACCCTAGGATGTGGAATACATGATGTGGAGATGTCGATTGAGGAAATCCACAAGGAGAGATGTGGATGAGAGGATCCCACAATTGTTGACTATTCCAAGGGCACTCTCTATATAAGAGACCTATCATGTATTGTTGAGAAGAAGAAATGCACATTCACTCAAGATTCTATAGTACTACAAGCTTTTACTTGATGCTTCCAATACCCACTTTTCTTAGCCAATTTATCTATTGGATGTAATTTCCTTTTAGGTAAACATGTACTAATAATTTGTATCTTTCATATATGGTGTTTTTCTTTGTAACTTTGAAAGCTCCTCTTTTAAAGTTGCATTTTTCATATAAAGTTGAAGGGATTTTACAATACTCTTTTCCATGTGAGCATTTAGAGTCTCAATGTGGCTTTGCAATTCTTAATTCTCCTTTTGAACACTGGCATCCTCTCTTTCCTTCTTGATCGTGTATAAATGGCATGCCATGCTGGATTCCAAGCCTCTAGCATTGTAATCCTTGCATATCTTTCAAAAACCAAATATTAATATTGCTACATTATTCCATGATCTTGTAACCTTTAACAATATCCTAATAAAACATTCTTGACCTCTTTAAAAACTTCATAAAACTGATCAACCCATGGAATTGTGGAGCCTATGAAGAGACTAGATTTGAAGGATATATATTCCCAACAAGCCATAGATCCATACATTTTGTCCCTTCAGCTTCAAGACTATTGAAATCACTTTCACTTGATAAAGATGATTCATTCTTCTTTAAAAGGCAGCGTTCTCCCATTTGGTCTTATTCCCTACACATTGACTCTTGTTTTAGACATTTTCCACCTAATACAAACATAACAGTAACATCAACACGTAATACCAAAATCTTAAACTTCTTACCATAACTCAAACTTCAACACATAAAAATAAAAGCCTCCATAAATAAAAAATCACATATAAATAGAAATCTCAAAAAACATGATACATGAAATGTCCACAGACATTTTAGTTATATTGAAGAAATATGAACATTAATGGATTTGACCAAAAAATCTTAAAAAACATCAAAATAAAAATATTCGAAAAACATGGCACAGACTTAAATACAATACACACTTAGTAGAAAAGAACAAATTAGACAAACTAATTGAATATGAATACACATAATTTTCCTTCTCCAAAATAATAAGATTTTGCATAAATGAAACATAAATAGCATTGTTCTCACTATACATACCTAGAATATGGATATGTTTAAATTTCCTTCTCTAAAATAATAAGATTTTGCATAAATGAAACATAATAGCATTATTCTCACTTTAGATACCTAGACTTTGAGTATGTCTGAGAATCTTGTCTTCCTTAGTATACTCGACTCTTCTTGAAATTATAACATTTTAAATCTATTTTGAATAAATAAGAGAATAAACAGATTTCAATTAAGTTTTACAAAAAATAAGAGAATATTTCAAACAAAGCTCTATTAAATTACATAAGTGACTTTAAAAGTAAGGTTCACTAAACATTGCAACATGAGGACTTCAAATTTGCTTCAAACTAATGCATATCTAGACCTTGAGTATGTTTGAGAAGCTTGTTTACCTGAGTATACTCCACTTCTCTCCTTTAATGTACCTACAAAAAATGTATTGCGATAAAACATTTCAAAATCTATTCTAATAAAACTTTTATAGGAAATAAGAGAAAGCAAGGGAGCATGTGCTCAAAATTTCATCCAAATCTCTATCAAATTGCAAAGACATTATTATGCTTGACAAAGCAGACTTCAAAAGTAAAGTTTTACTAAACATTGCATCATATTAACTTCAAATCTGCTTATTCTCATGCTTCTTTACTAGTTATAATTCAGTATGTTTCTACGTTTTGAGTTTCATTAAATAAATGCATACCTAGACCTTGAATATGTTTGAGAAGCTTGCCTTCCTCAGGTTACTATACTCTTCTCCTTGAAACTTGTGTATTGACAAATTTACTGCTATAAAACATTTCAAAATCTATTTTGAATAAATTCACATAAAGAATAATAGAAAATAAAGGAACATATGTTCAAAGCTCATCCAAATCTTTGTGCCCTCTCTGTCAAACTAAGAAGAGATCATAATGTTTGTATGAAATAGACATTAAAGTGAGGCTTGACTGCTAAGTTCCTTATTCTCACTATATTTTAGTAGTGATAAGGTTGTGGTAGCTTGTTCTCCAAGAAGCAAGCTTATAGGTAGACAAAATCTAGCAAAACTTATTTCAATCAAAAGAAAACAAATGCTTACACCATTGACCACAAAAAAAAGTAATCCATATGTCTATGAAATTTGAATGTTACATGAAAAGAAGATAGATTTTCATGCTCTAGTAAGTCTGAACATGAAGATCAATCCTTTATTCAACTTATTTCAAAGAATCTTGTTTAGGTCTCTCCTTCGAGCTAGAGGCATGTTTAATCATTGTTCCCTATAGTCAGATTGTTTGTGCAACAAAATCAAAGAAATACCCTCAAGATATTGTATCTTCTCAGACAATTGGACAGGGAATCATGGATGAGGGAAGAAATGGTGAGATTGTCCATAGGTACCCTTAGAATGCAAGCAGGTCACATTTCACTTAAAAAGTTGCAATCTTTTTGAAAGAATGAATATGAAGAGGAGGGAACACACAACTAGATGAAAAATGGGAAGATCATGATGGGAAAATCCACCCAAAGATGAGGAGGGACAAGAAAGAACGATCCCACTCAAAAGAAAGACGAGACTCAAAATTAGAGTTCTAGAGAGGAGGTCAAAGGGCACTCAAATTTGAGGAGAGGGAAGGGAAACATGGGAGCTAAAAGGAAGGTAGTAGTTGGATAGGAGGGCTTTTTTCAAGAGCTTTTGCAGTCTGTTTTTGTTGTCTGTTGTGGTTTCAATTTTAATATAAATAATTGTTTTTTACCTGAGGTTGGTAAAGCATAGACTATAGCATATAGTTCCTTCTCATATGTCGAGTAATTCTGTTGGGCACGATCTAACTTTTTTTTTTCAAAAGCCATTGGTCGACCTTTTTGTAAAAGTACCACCCCAACAACAAAATCATTGGCATCTGTCTCAACCATGAATGGTTCATTGGGATCCACTACTTTTAAGACAGGATCTTCTGCTATATGGATATGATTTGCTGGCAAAGTCAAACATCTTGTTGATCACCCCAGTGCGGGTTGTGCCATGGGTACACAAAGGGGTATGTACCCCTCCTATTGGAGAGAGAAGCTTGTCTCTCATTGCATCAATTGAGTTCAAGCAAGCAAGCCCTGTGGATAGGTATGTGTATGTGACTCACATTTAAACATAATATCAAATGCATCGATGTTTCATCGAGCTTGAAAAATCTCTATGATGTTTGTAGATTTTGAGGAAAACCATCAAATTGCAATGAACAATACCCTCCACTAGAGATGGACGATCATTTTGATGAACCCCTATAAGCACCTCTCGTGAGTGCATCTCCATGATCACATGTTGTGCCACTTTTTTTTTCAAAGAAAGGAACCTTCTATTAATGCTTGAAAAATTTCATACAAGACAACAGCCTCGAAGGTGCTGAGTATGAAAAAATCGAAAAAGGTTGAAAGAAAAACCGGCCTATTCTAGAGAAACCTAGTTCACTACCTAGGAGATCTCAGGAATTGGGGCTAACAGCCAAGTGGGGGGACTATACAGCTAGTGAATCCCTCGCAGAGTGAAAATGTAGAAAACACCTGCAAGCCAAGCCTTGCAAAAATGAGCACACCTCTCAATAGTCACCTTGGAGCTTGGAGTCCCACGCTCCTAGGTGGACTGTAGAGTGTAAATGATATCCTGCCAAATGGCAACCAAAGTAGCTGAGGGTGGAACCGAGTGCTTTCCCATCACGAGACTGTAGCGAGCAACCCAAATGTTCCAAGCCGTGATGCTAGCTATCACCTCCCAAACACTGTCTTCCCTAGGCGAAGGAGGAGCTAGGGCATCAGCGGAGCTGCCTTGTGGAGTGCAATCCTCTGAATCCTTTGACCCTGTATCTGGTAGGCTGGGGAGATCTCATCAATCTGGAACGCGTGTCCTCCCTCTATCAACCAAGCCACCATCCCCTAGGTGTAGTCTTTGTGAAGGCTCTGCATGCATGTCATGATCCTGAGGGCTCTCATCTAGATCCTTGCTATGCTACAACAATTCCATATGCAGTGTGGGATAGTCTCTAGGACACCATCTAAGCAGTAATGGCACTGCCCCTCCACTCGCATCTGCTCTAACCACGGGTCGGCCTCCGTGGGCTACTAGCCAAAAGAAGTAAGAAATCTCCCTCAGTCGCAAGCTAGACCACAACCACATCCAAAACCTAGAGTGAACATCCTGGGGCACTCTTGGGTCTCCCAGTGTCTCTCCCTCGAGGGGGTCCATCTCGATGAGTCCATCTGAAGACTCCTGCCAATCCATGTGGTGAAGGAAAAGAAAGGCACCTCATATATCATCTCAGCAAGGCCACCTTGGAGGGCCAGAACCACTCCTCAAGGTCCCATTGGACCTTTCTCAGGGTTCTACCCTCCCATAGCCAAAGGTGCCATCTAGAGGCGTCCTGCTCTAAGATACTAGGAGGATTGATGTGCCACTCCTTCACCAAGCATCCTACCACTCTGATCATCTACCAGTGTATCCCATCAAGACTCCCATCCATCTCAGGGTCACTCCCAATGAGGGGCTACAATAGGCCTCCAAGTCCTACACGAAAGAAGCCGAGGTCCATGCTATCGCACTGCATCCAAATCCTCAAGGGAACACCAATATGGGAAAACTGCCCCAACCATCTACTGTCTCTCCAAATGTGAAGTCTTTCCGACCAAGGCTTAGGAATAGCTAAGTCGACAATCTCGCCCATCCGCTACCCTGCCCCTCTCAGATGCACTAGGGTGTAAAGCCTCATCTCTACCTCCATAGATAGTCTGCTCCAGCAACCAAAAGACCCTTCTGGACCACTGTCCCACTATGCCCAACCAATGTGAGTCCGCTGCCCAAGCATATGTCCCTCCTGATCTCTGACCTCTGGATGCCACATAAGGGGCTGATGCTCGAACTCCTCTCTGCATCTGGGTGGAGCATGGATGAGGTCCCCTGCTAGTCTCTGCCAAACCCTATGAAGACTCCTCATCAAGGGGGAGCCCTTCCTTGTAAGGGGGGCCTCTGAGAAGATCCATCTGTGTGAAGACTGTTATTGTCCTCTTGTGCATGGGGTGTTCCTTTTAAGCCCTCTCTATAAGAGGAGTCTCCAAGGCTCGGCACCTGGGGTCAGGCCACAAACCACCATCTTGCCTAGAAGGGCCCTACTCTGCATCTCCAGATCAATGATACCCAAGCCTCCCAGTGCCTGTAGAGCATGATCACCATCTGCCAAGCTACTCAGGCCCTAGTGTTCCTCTGCCGTTTGAGCTGGCCCAGAGTACGTTCTGTACCAACCGTCGGAGCTGCCCAATGCATCGTCTGTGAAAGCACCAATAGGAGGCAATATACCAGGCAGTGGCAAGAAGGACCTGGTTTGCCACTAAGGCGCAACCTGCGAGGGAGAGTTTGGCCGAGCTCCAATAGAGAAGCTTGTGCCGAACACTCTCAAGGACCAAGCAATCTGTTGCTCTACTGTAATTGACATTGGGACTCCCGACAAAGCCATGGGCTGCTAGCAAAAGAGTTTTGCGAGGGGTAGTCACAGTGCTACGTCCGAGAGGAGTCAGGCCAGGGGTAGTCATAGGGGTAGGCCCCTGAGGTGTCACTTGAGTGGAATCAAAGCCCTCTAAAGAATAGAGATCATGATGTCTCCTCCTACAAGGATTTTCGTACTTATCAGATGTGCGACGTGATCCCATGTCTAATTTGGGGGGATTGGACAAATGTAGACACAAACACGAAAACAAAAAACAAAAAACAAGAGCGGGTAAGAAGCGGAAAGCATATGAGAAGGAGAAGCATAAGAGAAGGAGAGGGGAAAAGAGATTGAAAGAGGAGAAAAGAACCAAATATGCATAAGAGAAAAAAGAGAGAAAGCATATGCTTATGTATAACTTATGCTTATGCATAAGCATATGAGCATATGCTCATGCATAAGCATAAGCATAAGCATAAGCATAAGCATAGGCATAGGCATAGGCATATGCTTATGAAAAGAAGAGAAAAAGAGAGGGAAAAAGAAGAGAAGGAGAAGGAGAAGCAGAAGGAGAAGGAGAAGGAGAAGGAGAAGGAGACATATGCTCCTGCATAAGCATAAGCATAAGAGAAGAAAAAACATATGCATAAGAGAAAAAGAGAGAAAGCATATGTTTGAAAGAGGGGAAAAGAGATTGAAAGAGGGGAAAAAGAGATTGAAAGAGAGGAAAAAGAAGAGGGGAAAAGAGATTGAAAGAGGGGAAAAGAGCATAAAGCATAAGAGAAGGAAGAAGGGAAAAGAGATTGAAAGAGGGGAAAAAGAAGAGGGAAAAAGAAGAGAAGGAAGAGGGGAAAAAGAAGAGAGGAAAAGAGCATAAGCATAAGAGAAGGAAGAGGGAAAAAGAGCATAAGCATAAGAGAAAAAGAAAGAAAGCATACGCTTATGCTTATGCATGAGCATATGAGCATAAGAGAAAAAGAGAAAAAGCATAAGCTAAAGACTTATGCATGAGCATATGAGCATATGCTCATGCATAAGCATAAGCATAGGCAAATACATATGCTTATGAAAAGAGGAGAACAAGAGAGGAAAAAAGATAGTGAAAAATAAGAGAAGGAAGAGGGGAAAAGAGATTGAAAAAAGGAAAAAAGAAGAGGGGAAAAGAGCATAAGCATAAGAGAAGGAAAAACATATGCATAAGAGAAAAAGAGAGAAATATTATGCTTATGCTTATGCATGAGCATATGAGGGAAAGAGGGGGGGAAAGAGAGAGGAAAAGAGGAAAAGAGGGGAAGAAGAGGGATAAGAGAAGAGAGGGGAAGAGAGGGTTCCTACGCCCATCACTATAGCTAGCACATAAGGCGCTATCTGTAGGCCAATGCAAATAACGAAAATAACAAAAGGAAAAAAGAGAAAGCACTTTCTTACTTGGCAAAGTCCCGCTCGGTGTTTCGTGGACTGGCCCTACAAAAGAGAGGAAACATACCATTTTTCAGATAACTAGTTAGAGGAAGGAGTTTAGAGAAGCAACTTCTCAAAGGGATTGGATTGAGGAGACAAGCATAAGCCTACAAACAAGGAGAAAGCATAAGCCTACAAACAAGGAGAAAGAGGAGGAAGAGAAATACCAAAAAGAGAAGAGGTGAGTCTTCTTTCTTTCACCCAATCTCATTTTTTGTCCTTAACCTTTGAAAATCATGCATGAAAATTAGCACATAGCCTTAGCAATACAAGGAGAAACATGCTTCAACACTCACAAAACGAAATCTCACAAAAAATAAACCTACGTTGCTTAAAGAGACTCACGTTCTTGAAAAACTTCCTTTCACACAAGCAGAGAGGAAGAAGGGTAGAGAGGGAGCACATGTGTTGGGAGAGGGGCTGGGTAGGGGTGAGGAGTGGGGAATAGAGAGGAGAAAAGCGAGGTCATCGAATATAAGGTGGGAGGAGAGAGTTTTGATTCTCTCGCAATAGAGATGTGAAAGACGGCGTCATGCAGGGTTTCGGGTTTAAGCCCCTAGCGTCACTATATAATGACGTTGGTCAGTCGCTGTATAGCAACATTTATATCCAAAAAGCATCACTATATAGCGATGGAACAGGGCAAAGCATCACTATATAGCGACCGTTCAAGGCAAAGCATTGCTATATAGCGACGGTTCAGGACACTTATGGTTAAAAGAGAGAAAAGAAGCTCATGGATGGCCATTTTTTGGATCTTAATAGATTTCCTTGCAGCTCATGTTGTGATTTTGGAAGTGTACAGATGGAAGGGACAAGTGGAAGCTCGTTAGATGATGCGCCAACACTCGGGAGCGCAGAGTGGCTTATAGAGAGGTTGTATTATCATTGCACTCATTGCAAGTGAGAAGTACGACATCAATGTCATATTGTCATGCACCACTTGCAGATGTATGGGGAGGATCCCGAACCAGTACCGACCATTGGTATTGCACATCGTGATGGATCATTGATAAGTCAAAGCTATTTGAGTTCATGATTAATATTGGATACCATTATGACATGAAACCTTGAGATAAGATCTTATATTTACACAAAATCTTGAGACAAGATGATGAGGGTGGCGAGGGTACTCATATACCTTCACACTTTGAGTAAGACTATAGTCTCTCGGATGTGCTAGATGATGACGAGGGTATGGTGGACATGATGGATTCTATTTTCAGGAGCACTTCATCACATGTAAACGTGATGTCAGAGTCTGAGGTCAATATGTGAGAGTTGCAATCAACACAGTTGTACGAGGGTGCTAGGATGTCTAAACTACGGGCTTGTCTCTCAATCTTGAATCTACAAGCAAAGTATGGGTGGTTGGATACAAGTGTCTCGACCTTAATGAGGTTAGCTCCTGCATTAATTTGACTCATTATTTGGATATTTTTTGTTTTGAGAATCATCATGTATGTTTGAGAATCATCATTATTCGAAGCCTATGTATATTTGAATTGTGACTCTGTTTTATCCTCTCTTTTCGCCTCTTTTCTCCTATTTTTCTCTCTTATCTCCTCTCTTTTTCTTTCTTTTTTCTCCTCCTTTTTCCTCTATTTTCCTCTCTTTTCTGCTCTCTTTCCTTCTCTTTTTTTCTCTTTTATCCCCACTTTTTCTCTTTTCACTTTCTCTCTTTTTCTCTCTTATCTCCTCTCTTTTTCTGTCTTTTTCCTCCTCTTTTCTCCCTTTTCTCCTCTCTTTTCCTCTCTTTTTTCTCCTCTGTGTTCTTCTCTCTTCCCTTCTCTCTTTTTCCCCACATGAAGCTTCAATAGCCTACCATTGAGCAAACAGATACAGACTTCTGTCACTCTAATTCAAAGAATGCAGGAATCTGTAAATGTTTGGTCAATATCAGGCTATAGAGTTCTAAGCTTGCTCAATGTCTTACAAGTATTCTAAGCTATAGGATTAGTGACATGACTTCTTTGTTTTTGAAAGAGAGGAAAAGAGAAAGAAAAGGGGAAAAGAGAGGTGAGAATCATCATGTATGTTTGGGAATCATCATTATTCAAAGCCTATGTATGTTTGAATTGTGATAGGTTGCTCCAAAAGATGTTGCCTGCACCAAATACCATGCCCGCATCAAGAGATGAAGCGAAGAAGATGCTTACAATGGTGGGTATGGATTATGATACCATCCATGCTTGTTGTAATGACTGTATTCTCTTTCATTGTGAGCATGGAGACTTAGCTAGTTGTCTGAAGTGTGGGGAACAATGATATAGAGATGACTTGTAGGGTGAGCAGATACCGGTAAAGCTCTTGAGACACTTTCCCATCATTGCAAGAATATAGCACATGTTCCGATGCAAATCCATAGTGGGGTTGATGATTTGGCATGCATCTCATCGGTCCACTAATGACAGATTGAGGATTCTCACAAATTGTGCAACTTGGAAGCACATAGACAATCAATGGCCGGACTTTGTGAGGGAGCCATGCAACTTACATCTTGGGCTCACCATGGATGGTGCGAATCCTTTCCGGTTACGCTCGATATCTTGGTCAACATGGCCCATAGTCTTGGTGAATTACAATATCCCACCATGGCTAACAATAAAGAAGGGACACCTCATGCTTGCACTACTTGTGCTAGGGAACTACAAGGCCAAAAATATGGACGTGTACATGGCACCTTTGATAGAGGAGTTATAGATCTTATGGAGAGGTGTGGGTCTTTGATATTTCCAGAGCTCCTAAACATACCAATGATATTTTGGTCAGGGGTATCTTGATGTGGACCATGCATGACTACCTAGGATATGGAGAGTGCGCAGGTATGTGGTTGTGTCTTTATATGTATAATATAAGATTATGCTTTTATGACTCTCTTTTGCATGCATGTCTTATACTAACACATTCATGCACGCGTGTAGGATTTGTTACAAGTGGGTTCCATGCTTGTCCTATTTGTGGATCGGGTTTAAAATCGCTTGCATGATACTCTAAACGTATGAGGAAAAATGTTTATGAAGGTCATGCTCGATACCTTCTGCTAGACCATCTCGCGTGTGGAGGTCAGTTTGATCCACCACCACCATATTTGAAGGCAAGTGACTAGATTCAGGCTTGAAGGGCAAATGGAGAGGAACCTCCTCGTGGTATGAAGAGGCTATCAATCTTTCACAAGCTTCCTTATTGGGCCCAGTTAGTTACAAATCAATCATCTCTTGGATCCCATGCATATCTTCAAGAATATGGGGGCTACTATTTGGGTACTGGTTGGTTCCAAAGACTTGAGAGGAGTGTGAGAAGACTTGTGTGCTATGAATAGGATGTCTTGTTTGTGGCTCCAAGTGCATGCTTCGAGAAAAGTTATCCTCCCAAAAGCAACATGGATCCTCTCCACAAGAGAGGAGGCAGCAGTCAAAAGGTGAACATTGCCTCGCTCAGTGGGGTCAAGTCCCATGATTAGCACAAGGTCTTACATGTATTCCAACCTGTAGGATTAATATACCGATAATCATGATGCGTTAGTGTAATTATGATGATGTTATATTATTGACATGACTTCTTTGTTGCTTTGATAGTTCATCCTCCCAATTACAATAAAAGGGTGCTTATAAGAAGATGTTACAAATGCTATATTCAAGATCCGTGATATTGTGAGGTATGCTTACTATCAAATCGCATTGTTTGCATTTTCTTCAATTTAATCTGAATAATCTGTAGACTGATTATGAATATATCTTACATAGGCATGTGAAATAGGTGGATATCTCCAAAAAAGATCTCCATATCGAGCATCGAGAAGGCTAGGGTGGAATCTGTGGGGGTTAAAGGTCACTGTGCCTTTACCCCGGTTATATAAATGAATGAAAAAGAAGATTAGGGTGGTTCTGCACCCACCAAACTTGTGTGGCTCTCTGTCTCTCTCTCTCCTTCTTCCGTTCTTGCTTGCGTTGAGAGCACTCTCAACTGGTATCTAGCTAAGCGTGCATGAATGCTTGGAAGCTCAGCAGCTCTGTGGGAAGAAGAAGAACTCTGTGGGAAGCTTTGTGGGTGACTTTTCCGAGTATGCAGAGACCTTGGAGGAACCTTTGGAAAAGTTACTTTGGCTTTACGAAGTGGTTTTGAGAGCCTGTTAAGTGTTTTTAAAAAAAAAGTCGTTTTTTGAGCTTTCCCCTGTTCCGTTCGATGACAGAGACTCCGTATTGACTTGTAAAGGCAACTATTGCTTACTTTTGGTGTCCACTTCACTTCAGGAGCTTGGAAACACCTTCATTCTTGAATTTGGGATCATTTTATTGGATTTTTGACTCACTATGTCAGTTCCTGCGTTTTTTTCCTGGGTGTTGGAACTCAAGTTTGGAGCAACCATTTGTAGATCTGTCAGTTCCAGTGGACTCAGGAGGTCTTAAAACTTCTATGTTGCTCATCATTCACACTCCGGTGGAGTTTATAAACAGCTCTATTTCCAAAAACGTTTTTCAGTCCGTGTGTTGGACCCAGTGATTGAGACCACGGTTTCCAAAACCGTCTGTCCCATTGCATTCTAGACGCCCAAAAACCCCTACGTATCAGTTCTTGCATAATTCGGTGGAGGATTTTCAGAGTTATAGATCTCTGTGTATTCGATTTTGTCTCTCTATTATGCATTTTTCATTCTAAGGTTTTGAAACCTTAGATTTATGCCACATGGCAGTGGATAAGTGTTGACTCCCATTTCTCACTCATCGGTTGGGATTTTGGAGTTGTGGCAGAAGAGAGATATTTGCAGATTTTCTTGCTAAGTCTGGTTATGCAATGGCGCCCATGTTTTGAGGTCTCTCAGGTTCTATTTTCAGTAGTGCTCATTACCGTGGGACTATGATTTCTTGAGCATACCTTATGCAGATCACTCTGGTTGCAGTTTGAGCAGTGTGCGCTCATTCGTGGTATGCATTGGGTTGCAGTGGATGATTTATAGGCCATTTGGATGCATTACGGTCCTTATTGGATGCGCTGATAGGCCCAAATTGCCTTGTGGGATGCTATTTTTTATGGATGCTTTGCACATGGATGCTATTTTAAGCTGAGGGACAGCTTTGACACATTGCAGGTGATGCACTGATAGTGCTATGCTCTCTTGGATGAGATATTATTGATGCATATGCCAGTGGACGGTGTTTATGCTTGAGTCATTTGGCACTTATTGGCATTTTCTTTTGGGCCAGATTTGCTCATATGGATGCATAGTATATGCACATGAGTCAGATGCATCTTTTGATGCTTTGAGCTTTGAATTTTGGTGATATTCCACTCTATTGTGGCATACACATTTGGGTGCACCTGGTATTTGGTGTGATTCTGTCTTGAGGCACTAGCATTTGGGATTTTGCTTTATTTGCATAATGGCATCCTCTTCCATGTCTGAAAAGGAGTTTTTCAACATTAAAAAGTTTGATGGGACAAACTTTTCTTTGTGGAAAGAACAAATAAGGGATGTGCTTATTCAAAAAAAGAAGCAGATTAAACCCTTGGTAGGGATTGAAGCTAAGCCTGCAAATATGTTTGAGGATGATTGGAATGAGTTGGATGCATTAGCAAAGTCTACTATTAGACTTCATCTTGTAGAGTCAGTTTATTTCACAGTAGTAAATGAGCAGACTACGGAAGATTTGTGGAAGAAACTGTGAGCCACTTATGAGAAGGAAACTGCCTCTAATAAAGTTTACCTCATGAAGAGGTTGTTTGAGCTGCAAATGAAGCAAGGGGTCTCCATTGCTTCTCACTTGAATGAATTCAATATTATTTTCAGCCAGCTTCAGGCTCAGAAAATGAATTTTGATGTGGAGACTAAGGCAATATTTCTCTTATGTTCATTGCCATCCTCGTGGGATACCTTCCGTACAGCTGTCAGTAACTCTGCAACTGGTGGAGTACTAAAATTTGATGATGTTGTGGGTAGCTTGTTGGCCGAGGAGATTAGACGGAAGTCTATGGATGGCAATAAGCAGGATGCAGCCTTAAATGTGCAAAGGGGCAGATCACAGTTCAGGGGGAAGTCCCAAGAAAGAGGGAAGTCTCGTAGCAAATCCAAGGCACAGAACATTGAGTGTTATTATTGTGGCAAGAAGGGCCATATGAAAAAGGATTGCTACAAGCTGAAAAGAGAGCAAAAGGATAAGAAAAAGAATGCAAATCGGGGTGGAAATCAAAAGGAAGAGAGTCCAAGGGAGGACAAAGGAAAAGTGAAGATTGAGGAGATCAATGCAGTCACACATGATAGTGACAATGACATTCTCTTCATGTTTAGTTTATCTGCAGAGTTGCTTACCACTTCAGATGATGCATATTCCCAGGATTGGATTTTGGATTCTGGTGCTTCATTCCATGTTACTCCCCATAGGGAATGGTTCTCCACTTATGACAGTGGAAAGATAGGTTGTGTGCATCTTGGAAATGACTATGCATGTGACATAGTGGGAGTAGGTGACATAAAGTTTTCTTTTGCAAATGGGTCTGCATTTGTTTTGAAACATGTGAGACATGTGCCTAAGTTGACCAAGAGTCTTATTTCAGTGGGTCAGCTAGATGATGCTGGTTTTCACACCACTTTTAGCTTTCAGAGTTGGAAAATTCAAAAGGGCTCTATGCTTTTGGCCAAGGGTGCCAAGTGTGGGACTTTGTATCCCTTACATGTATCAGGGGTATTTGATCATGTTGTTGCAATAACCGAGCAGCCAAGCACTTCTTTGTGGCATTGTAGGTTGGGGCACATGAGCCAGAATGGAATGAAACTATTATGCCGTTTGGGTTATGTACCGCATTTGAGTTTCTCTGATTTTGAATTTTGTGAGCACTGTCTCTATGGGAAGCAGACTAAATCAGCCCATAAAAGAAGGGGAAAGAAAGAGTTTGAAATGCTTGATTTGGTGCATTCAGACGTATGTGGTCCCATGCCTACACAGTCATTAGGCGGGGCTGAATACTATGTGACATTCATTGATGATGCAACTAGGAAAGTGTGGGCTTATGCTATAGCTCAGAAGATTGATGTGTTCCAGGTATTTCAGAAATGGCTGGCCTTGGTTGAGAATCAGTCAGGTAGAATGCTTAAATGCCTACGGACTGACAATGGTGGCGAGTATCTCTCTCATGACTTTCAGCATTTCTGTGATACACATGGGATTAAGAGGGAGCTCACATCCCCTCATATCCAGAGCAAAATCCAGTTGCAGAAAAGATGAACTGTACCATTCAAGAAAGGTTGCAATGCATGCTTTCCAATGCAAGTCTTTCTGGTGGTTTTTAGGCTGAGGCAATGAAGACTGCAATGCATGTGATCAATAGATCACCTAGTAAGAGTTTGGATGGTGGTATTCTTGAAGAGGCATGGAGTGGCAAGAAGCCCTCTTACTCTCATTTGCGTATATTTGGGTGTGAGGCATATGCACATGTGCCAAAAGATCTTCGAAAGAAGCTAGATCCTAAGTCTAGGAAATGCATCTTTCTGGGTTATGGTGAAAGTGGAGAGATGGGCTATTGTCTCTGGGATCCAGAAGCAAAGAAGATCATACACAGCCATGATGTGGTCTTCAATGAGAAGAAGATGCATAAGGCACCCATGAGGGATGTGGAAATGAGGAGAATCACTTTCCAGGATGTGAATCCACCTACATATGTTGATAGACAGCAAGCTGTCCATGCACCAAATGTGCAAGAAATGGTACCACCAAGTACTCCCACAGGTATACAATCAAGGGTAGATGATGGATCATCTATTGGTGGAAATGATGAGCCAAATTTGGCTGATATGCAAATGGGACAGCAAGCTAAAATGCCTTTGAGAAGATCATCTAGAGTGTCTAGACAACCTGATAGGTTTGTTCCAGGGGTAGACTATGTGATGCTTACTGATTGCGGGGAGCCTTCTTGCTACAGAGAGGCTATGATGCGTGAGGATCAACGCAAGTGGGAGTATGCTATGCAATCAGAGATGAGTTCACTTATGAAGAATAAGACTTGGGACTTGGTTTCTTTGCCACATGGAAAGAAAGCATTGCCATGTAAATGGGTCTACAAAATGAAGGTCACATGTGATGACGTGCCTAGGTACAAGGCCCGTTTGGTTGCTAAAGGGTTCAAGCAAGAGAAGGGTGTGGACTTTGATCAGATATTCTCTCTAGTTGTGAAGATGACCACACTTAGATGCATACTTGGACTAGTGGCATCAGAGGATATGGAGCTTATGCAAATGGATGTCAAGACAGCTTTCTTGCATGGGGATTTTCATGAGGAAATTTACATGGTGCAACCGGAAGGCTTTGAAGAAAAGGGCAAAGAGCATTTAGTTTGCAAGCTGAAGAAGAGTCTCTATGGTCTTAAGCAAGCGCCAAGAGAATGGTATCAAAAGTTTGATGCTTTCATTCGGTCCCAGGGTTTTAGAAGGAGTGAAATTGATCACTGCCTCTACACTAAAAGGGCTAAGGATAATAGCCTGATAATCTTGGCACTATATGTGGATGATATGCTATTGGCTAGCAAGAATACTTATGAGCTAGATGCATTAAAGGCCAAGTTACATGAGGCCTTTGATATGAATGATTTGGGATTTGCAGGTCATATTCTTGGTATGCGCATCACGCGTGATCGGAGTAGGAAACTCCTTTGGCTTTCACAAAAAGAGTATGTTACAAAAGTATTGCAGCGTTTCAATATGGAGGGGGGGAAGGCAGTGAGTACTCCATTGCCTCCATATGTGAAACTGAGTCATACAGATAGTCCCAAATCAGATGAGCAGAGGGCCATGATGGCCAAGGTTCCTTATGCATCAGTAGTTGGGAGTCTTATGTATGCTATGATAGCTACTAGACCAGACATTGCATTTGCAGTGGGAGTTGTTAGCCGGTATATGGCTAATCTAGGAAAGAGGCATTGGGAGGCAGCTAAGTGCATCATGAGGTACATGAAGGGTACCAAGGAGATGTGCATCTGCTTTGGTAAAGGAGACATGCATGTACTTGGGTACATAGATTCAGACTATGCAGGGCCTGTGGATAGTAGGAGATCCACTTCTGGTTATGTGTTCACCTTTGTAGGTGGTGCAGTGTCATGGATGTCTCGCGCACAGAAGTGCATTGCTTTGTCTACCACAGAGGCTGAGTATGTTGCAGCCACAGAGGGTTGCAAGGAGGCTATATGGCTTGATCGGCTAGTGGGAGATTTGGGGATTCATACAGGTGTACCGACATTGCATAGTGATTCCATAAGTGCTATTTAGCTAGCACGGAATCCGGTCTTTCATGCAAAGACCAAACACATTGAGGTCAGGTACCATTTCATCAGGGAGGTACTTGAGGACAAGCGCATAGAGCTTATCAAGGTTCATATAGATGATAACCCTACAGATATGCTGACGAAGAGTCTACCTAGTCAACCGTTTGAGTATTGTCATGTATTGATGGGCATTGGATAGTATGCTCACTGGTTGTTCTCCCTTATAAAGGCACATTGTCCTTTAAGTGGGAGGTTGTGGGGGTTAAAGGTCACTGTGCCTTTACCCCGGTTATGTACAATACTCAAACACATATATAAATGAATGAAAAAGAAGATTAGGGTGGTTCTGCACCCACCAAACTTGTGTGGCTCTCTGTCTCTCTCTCTCCTTCTTCCATTTTTGCTTCCGTTGAGAGCACTCTCAGAATCCATCGAAGCCGTATGCTTGCTTAAGAAGCACTTTCCCTCGAGCATTATGACAACTCAAGTGCACTTGCTTGTGTGCATAGTATGAGGTGGCCATTGCAGGTACCATTCATAGTCGGTGGATGTTTTTTCTTGAGCGGTTTATGAAAACTTTGAAGGAATTTGTAAGACAAAGAGCAAGACCAGAAGCAAGCATGGCAAAGGGATGGCTTGTGCAAGAGTCATTAGTATATATCACGGAGGTTCTTGCATCCACGAATCCCGATATGCCGCAAGCTTGGCATAACAAGGATGATGATCGCATCGTTGGCAAGGTTCCCCAAGGAAAAGGGATTGAAAGAAAGATGAGTGAAGAGCAAATGGAGAAATTCAATAGGATGAGATTCAGAGTAATGTACAGGCAATCACAACCATATCCATGAGATCTCACCTTTCTCCCCACTCACATGTCACTTGATTGGCTACAACTGGCTCTACGTAAAGCCGAACACGATGGAGAGACAATAAACAAGTGCAAGCGAGAGTTATCATTTGGATGTATGATGCATGTAAGTTTCTTACCTCTTGACATAATTAAGTGATTATTTGTGGCAATATACGCTATAAAATAGATGCATCTTTATTATTTTAATGATGCTCTTTTGTAGTACAAAAAGTACAGTGCATTATGGTCATATGGATGACATTTTTACGTGGAATGCATCGATTCAAAGAGAGTCACATATGATTGTGGAGTCATGGCTAACTTCACACAAGATAGCCGAGCAAGTGCTTCGGATACCAATCTTCTCTCCTCACACTTAGATTATTGTGGAACCATACACGAAATCTATGAAATTGATTTCAAACGATTTAGTATTTTCATTTTTGACGTAAAATGGTTTAGAACTATTTACAATAGTCCCCATGCGACAGTGAGAAGAGACAGACGTAATGGATGACATTTTTATGTGGAACGCATCGATTCAAAGAGAGTCACATATGATTGTGGAGTCATGGCTAACTTCACACAAGATAGCCGAGCAAGTGCTTCGGATACCAATCTTCTCTCCTCACACTTGGATTATTGTGGAACCATATGCAGAATCTATGAGATTAATTTCAGACGATTTAGTATTTTCATTTTTGATGTAAAATGGTTTAGAACTATTTACAATGGTCCCCCCATGCGACAGTGAGAAGAGATAGACATAGTGGTTTCTTTGCAATAGACTCCACCAAACTTTGGACTGATGAAAGTGATACTTTTGTTCTTCCCGAGCATTGTGAGCAGGTGCATACTAATGATTTAATTAATCTAAGCTTTCATTTTTAAAGATCCATTGATACATGTACTTGAGCATAATTTCATATACATAATTGATGGCATTTGGCACCCATCTTCAATATAGGTGTTTTTTCATCCAGATCATTCTAATCCAAGATGGTGGTACATGATCCAAGTTGCACCATGAAGTAAGAAAATTTTTGAAGATAGAGATGTGAATATGGAGATGCCACTACCAATGCCAGATCCAATTGATCCAGATGGTCTAGCGAAGAAGATGAAGATCACAATATCACTACTACACACAGATCCTATTGTGACATTTAAGTACTGATGTTTAGTGCGTGCGGGTTGCTAATCATCGGTATTGGAAGCGCGCCTTATCAAGGGTCACTATATAGCGACTTTAGTCAAACATTGCTATATAGCGACCATTGCTAAAGTCGCTATATAGCGACTTTTATCAAAATTATAAGTGTCGTTATATAGCGACACTGAGATACTTTTTTATAGCGACGTTTTATAGAGAGTTTTTTTTCTCATATCGACCTTAAAAGTTAGTTTTCTCCAATGGCAAATTTTTTTTAAATTTCATACATGTTTGATCTTTTGAGAGAATAAAAGTATGAGAGCATGTACATCAAGCCTTTGAAGCTCATATATTCATGTCCAAGTTTGAGATGAAAAAAATCAATAAAGAGCATTTACATCAACAGTTTCATCTTGAGCCAAGTCTAATGTGCCAAACAAGTCTATCTCTAACTCTATACCGAGTTGATCTCCTATATCATCATTGTACTCTAGCATCGTATGTTCACCTAAAAGTACTTGATCATCTTCTTCAATAAAGTGTGGTGATACTTGATGATCGTTGGCTTCTTTCTCAATATCGTGATCTCCATCTTCTCCCATGCGATGTCATTATGCACATCTTTCTCTTGGCTCATATTGTGATCTTCATCTTCTTTGCTAGATTCATCTCGATCAATTGGATCTGGCATTGGTAGTGGCATCTCCATATCCACATTTCTATCTTTAAAATTTTGCTTACTTCATGATGTAACTTAGATCATGTACCACCATCTTGGATCAAAATGATCCGGATGAAAAACCACCTATATTGAAGATGGGTGCCAAATGTCGTCAATTATATATATGAAATTATGCTTAAGTACATGTATCAATGGATCTTTAAAAAGAAAGCTTTGATTAATTAAATCATTAGTATGCACCTGCTCACAGTGCTCAGGAAGAACAAAAGTATCACTTTCATCGGTCCAAAGTTTGGTGGAGTCTATTGCAAAGAAACCGCTACTATCTTTTCTCACTCACATGGGGACCATTGTAAATAGTTCTAAACCATTTTACATCAAGAATGAAAATACTAAATTATCTAAAATCAACTTCATAGATTTCACATATGGTTCCACAATAATCCAACTGTGAGGAGAGAAGATTGGTATCCAAAGCACTTGCTCAGCTATCTTGTGTGAAGTTAGCCACGACTCCACAATCATATGTGACTCTCTTTGAATCGATGCGTTCCACATGAAAATGTCATCCATATGACCATAATGCACTATACTTTTTGTACTGTAAAAGAGCATCATTAAAACAATGAAGATGTATCTATTTTATAGCGTATATTGCCACAAATAATTACTTAATTATGTCAAGAGGTAAGAAACTTACAAGCATCATACATCCATATGATAACTCTCACTCGCGCTCGTTTATTGTCTCTCCATCATGTTTGGCTTTATGTAGATCCAGTTGTAGCCAATCAAGTCAGAAGTGAGTGGGGAGAAGAGCTAGATCCCATGGATATGGTTGCGATCACCTGTACATTACTCTGAATCTCATCCTTGCATTTATTCTTTTTGCTTTGGCCGCTTCATATCTCTCAATCTACTTCTGCATCTCCTTGCTATTGAGGATACAAAACTTATTGAATTTTTCCATTTGCTCTTTGCTCATCTTTCTTTCAATCCCTTTTCCTTGGGGAACCTCACCAACGATCTGATCATCATCCTTGTTATGCCAAGCTTGCGGCATATCGGGATCCGTGGATGCAAGAATCTCCATGATATATACTAATGACTCTTAGACAAGCCATCCCTCTGCTGTGCTTGCTTCTGGTCTTGCTCTTTGTCTTACAAATCCCTTCAAAGTTTTCATAAACCGCTCAAGAAAAAACATCCACCGACTATGAACGGTACCTACAATAGCCACCTCATTAACTATGTGCACAAGCAAGTGTACTTGAGTTGTCATAATGCTTGAGGGAAAGTGCTTCTCAAGCAAGCATATGGCTTCGATGGATTCCACCCTAATAGCCTTCTCGATGCTCGATATGGAGATCTCTTTTTGAGATATCCACCTATTTCACATGCCCATGTAAGATATTTTCATAATCAGTCTACAGATTATTTAGCTTAAATTGAAGAAAATGCAATCAATGTGATTTGATAGTAAACATACCTCATAATAACATTGATCTTGAATATAGCATTTCTAGCATCTTCTAGTAAGCACCCTTTTATTGTAATTGGGAGGATGAACTATCAAAGCAACAAAGAAGTCATGTCAACAATATAACATAATCATAATTACGCTAACGCATCACGATTATCGGTACACTAATCTTACAACTTAGAATACTTGTAGGACCTTGTGCAAATCATGGGACTTGAGCCCACTAAGCTTATTGTCCTTTGAAAATGCTCCTTTCAAGCAAGCATGTACCCTGTGGGTGCTTGAAAAGAGGCAATGTCTGCCTTGACCACTGCCTCCTCCCTCATAGAGAGGATCCACGTTGCTTTTGGGAGGATAACTTTTCCCGAAGGATGCACTTAGAGCCACAAACAAGACATCCTATTCATAGCATGCAAGTTTTCTTGCACTCCTCTCGAGTCTTTGGAACCAACCAAGTGTGCCCAAATAGTAGTCCCCACATTCTTGAAGATATGCATGGGATCCAAGAGATGATTGATTTGTAATTGACCCCAATAAGGAAGCTCGTGAAGATCGATAGCCTCTTCATACTAGGAGGAAGTTCCTCTCCATTTGCCCTCCAAGCCTGAATCCAGTCACTTGCCTTCAAATATGATGGTGGTAGATCAAACTGACCTCCACGCATGAGATGGTCCTGCGGAAGGTACCGAGCATGACCTTCATAAATATTTTTTCTCATATGTTTGGAGTATCATGCAAGCAATTTCAAACCCGGTCCACAAACAAGACAAGCATGGTACCCACTTGTAACAAGTCCTGCATGCCTGCATGAATGTGTTAGTATAAGACATGCGTGTGAAAGAGAGTCATAAAAGCATAATCCTATATTATACATGTAGAGACACAACCACGTACGTGCGCACTCTCCATATCCTGGGTAGTCATGCATGGTCCATATCAAGATACCCCTGACCAAAATATCATTGGTATGTCTAGGGGCTCTGGAAATATCAAAGACCCGCACTCCTCTCCATAATATCTGTAACTCCTCTATCAAAGGTGCCATGTACACGTCCATATTTTTCGCCTTATAGTTCCCTGGCACAATTAGTGCAAGCATGAGGTGTCCCTTTTTTATTGTTAGCCATGGTGGGATATTGTAATTCACCACGACTATGGGCCATGTCGACCAAGATGTCGAGCATAACTCGAAAGGATTCATGCCATCCATGGTGAGCCCAAGATGTAAGTTACATGGCTCCCTCACAAAGTCCGATTGTCTATGTGCTTCTAAGCTACACAACCTATGGGAATCCTCAATGTGTCATCAGTGGACCGATGAGATGCATGCCATGTCATCAACTCTGCTATGGATTTGCATCGAAACATGTTCTATATTCTTGCAATGATGGGAAAGTGTCTCAAGACCTTTACCGGTATCTGCTCACCCTGCAAGTCATCTCTATACCATTGTTCCCCACATTTCGAACAACTAGCCAAATCTCCATGCTCACGACGAAAGAGAATACAGTCATTACGGCAAGCATGAATGGTATCATAATCCATACCCACCGTTGTTAGCATCTTCTTCGCTTCATCTCTTGATGCGGGCATGGTATTTGGTGTAGGCAACATCTTCTGGAGCAAGCTATCACAATTCAAACATACATAGGCTTCGAATAATGATGATTCGGTACATTAATCCATACATGATGATTCTCAAAACAAACAATATCCAAATGAGTCAAATAAATGTAAGAGCTAACCTCATTAAGGCCGAGACACTTGTATTCGACACCCATACTTTGCTTGCAGATTCAAGATTGAGAGATAAGCATGTAGTTTAGACATCCTAGCACCCTCGTACAACTCTGTTGATTGCAACTCACATTTTGACCTCAGACTCTGACATCACGTGTACATGGGATGTAGTGCCCCTAAAAAATAGAATCCATCATGTCAACCATACCCTCGTCATCATCTAGGAGACCATAGTCTTGCTCAAAGTGTGAAGGTATATGCGTACCCTCATCAGCCTCCTCATCCTGTTTTAAGATTTCGTGTAAATATAAGATCTTGTCTCAACGTTTCCAATATTAACCACGAACTCAAATAGCTTTGACTTACTGATAATCCATCAACACGTGCAACACCAATGGTGGGTACTAGTTTGGGCTCCTCCCCATACATCTGCAAGTAGCGCATGATAATACGACATTGATGTCGTACTTCTCGCTTGCAATGAGTGCAATGACAATACACCCTCTCCGTAAGCCACTTTGTGCTCTCTAACATTGGTGCATCATCTGACGAGCTTCCACTCATCCCTTCCATCTGCACACTTCTAAAATCACAACATAAGCTCGGGGGGGTCACTATGTATAAACCCTCTATATCACGTGCGTTCAAGGCCTATATTTAAAATCCCTTATCTGTAAATTTTTTCATTAATAAAATGTACCCCTTTTCTATACAAATCTGTAATTTTTTTTCAAAACTATTTTAAATAGTCCCTTATGTATATTTATTTCTGTAAATTTTAGGAATAAAAAATATCCTTCTGTTGAACTCACGTGATAGGGTTACATATGATGAGTGACCCCCCCGAGAACATAAGTTGTAAGGAAATCTATTAACAGTAATAAAATAGCCACCTATGAGCTTCTTTTTTAGCTTTTAACAATAAGTGCCCTGAAACGTTGCTATATAATGATGTTTTGCTCTATTCCGTCCTATATAGTGATGATTTACTCTTCTATCGCTATATAGCGACGCTTTTAAATATAAGTGTCGCTATATAGCAACTGACTAGCGTCACTATATAGTGACGATGTGGGTTAAAACCCAAAACCTCGCAGTGCGGCGCTTTCTTTGGTATCTCTATTGTGAGAAAAGCAATCTCTCCTCCCACCATATATCTGACGACCTCGTTTTCCTCCTCTCTATTCTCCACTCCTCACCACTACTCAACCCCTCTCCTAACACTTGTGCTCCCTCTCCACCCTCTCCCTCTTCGCTTGTGTGAAAAGAAGTTTTTCAAGAAGGTGAGTCTCTTTAAGCAATGTAGGTTCGTTTTTTGTGAGATTTTGTTTTGTGAGTATTAAAGCATGTTTCTCCTTGTATTGCTAAGGCTATGTGTTAGTTTTCATGCTTGATTTTCAAGGGTTAAAGACAAAAAACGAGATTTTGTGAAAGAAAGAAGACACCTCTTCTAGTCTTTTTTGTATTTCTCTTCCTCCTCTTTCTCCTTGTTTGTAAGCTTATGCTTTCTCCATGTTTGTAGGTTCATGCTTGTCTCCTTAATCCAATCCATTTGAGAAGTTGCTTCTTTAAACTCCTCCTTCCTCTAACTAGTTATTTGAAAAATAGTATGTTTCTTCTCTTTTGTAGGGCCAGTCCACAAAACACCGAGCGGGACTATTCCAGGTAAGGCAGTGCTTCCTCTTTTTTTCTTTTGTTATTTGCATTGGCTTGCAGCTAGCTACAGTGATGGGTGTAGGAATCCTCTCTTCCCCTATTCCCTCTTCTTTCCCTCTTTTCTCCTCTTCCTTCTCTTCTTTTCCCTCTTCTTTTTCCCCTCTTTCAATCTCTTTTCCCCTCTTCTTTTTCCCCCTCTTTCAATCTCTTTTTCCCTCCTTTCCTTCTCTTCTTTTTTCCCTCTTTCAATCTCTTTTCCCCTCTTCTTTTTTCCCCTCTTTCAACTTCTTTTTCCCTCCTTTCCTTCTCTTCTTTTTCCCCTCTTTCAATCTCTTTTCCCCTCTTCCTTCTCTTATGTTTATGCTCTTTTTGCCTCTTCTTTTTTCCCTCTTTCAATCTCTTTTCCTCTCTCTTTCCCCTTCTCCTTCTCCTCTTTTCTTTCTTTTATGCTTATATGCTCATGCATAAGCATAAGCATAAGCATATGCTTTGTCTCCTTTTCTCTTATGCTTATGCTTATGCATGAGCATATGTCTCCTTCTCCTTCTCCTTCTCCTCTTTTCCTTTTTTCCTCTCTCTTTTCCCCCCTCTTTTCCCTCTTTCAATCTCTTTCTCCTTGTCCTTCTCCTCTTTTCCTCTTTTCCTCTCTCTTTTCCCCCCTTTTTCCCCTCTTTTAATCTCTTTCTCCTTCTCCTTCTGCTTCTGCTTCTCCTCTTTTCCTCTTTTCCTCTCTCTTTCCCTCCCTCTTTCCCCTCTTTCAATCTCTTTTCATAAGCATATGTATTTGCCTATGCTTAAGGCTTAAGCTTTCTCTCTTTTTCTTCTATGCTTATATGCTCATGCATAAGCATAAGCATGTGCTTTGTTTCCTTTTCTCTTATGCTTATGCTCTTTTTTCCTCTTCTTTCTCTTATGCTTATGCTTATGCATGAGCATATGTCTCCTTCTCCTTCTCCTTCTCCTTCTCCTCTTTTCCTCTTTTCCTCTCTCTTTTCCCCCCTCTTTCCCCTCTTTCAATCTCTTTTCATAAGCATATGTATTTGCCTATGCTTATGCTTATGCATGAGCATATGCTCATATGCTCATGCATAAGCACAAGCTTATGCTTTCTCTCTTTTTCTTTTATGCTTATATGCTCATGCATAAGCATAAGCATATGCTTTCTTTCCTTTTCTCTTATGCTTATGCTCTTTTTCCCTCTTCCTACTCTTATGCTTATGCTTATGCATAAGCATATGTCTCCTTCTCCTTCTCCTTCTCCTTCTCCTCTTTTCCTCTTTTCCTCTCTCTTTCCCCCCCTCTTTCCCCTCTTTCCTCTCTTTTTCCTCCTTCTCTCTTCTTTCTTTTCTGTCTTCCTCTCTTTTTGTCTTCTTTTCATAAGCATATGCCTATGCCTATGCTTATGTTTGTTTTTTGTTTTCCTTCTCTTATGCTTATGCATATGCATGAGCATATGTCTCTTTCTCCTACTCCTTCTCCTTCTCCTTCTTTCTCTTCTCCTTCTCCTTCTCCTTCTCTCTTCTTTCTCTTTTTTTTTCCTCCTTCTCTCTTCTTTCTCTTCTCTCTTCCTCTCTTTTTGTCTTCTTTTCATAAGCATATGCCTATGCCTATGCCTATGCTTATGTTTGTTTTTTGTTTTTTGTTTTTGTGTTTGTGTCTATGTTAGATATGGGATCACGTCGCACGTCCAACGAGTACAGACAGCCTCACAAGAGGAGACATCACGATCGCTATTCTCCAGAGGACTTTGATTCCTCTCAGGTGACACCTCAGGGGCCTACCCTACCCCTGGTCTGACTCCTCTCAGACGTAGCACTGCGACTACCCCTCGGCAAACTCCTTTGCTAGTAGCCCATGGCTTTGTCGGGAGTCCCGATGAGTTTGTAGCACAGATGACAGATGAGGAGGTAGCGAGATTCTTCTCTCTGCTATCTCATAGGACCTCAGCAATTCCCTCTTCTACATCGACGGTTGGACCTACTACCCAACCGTCCCCTCATGCCCCTTTGACCGAGGGGTCATCACCTATGTTTGCCTATCATAAGGGAAGGAAGAGTAGGAGGGGCCGCTTATGTTATGCTGACTCGGAAGATGTAGACGAGTTAGCACACTCACATCCTTACAGGTCTCCACTTGGTCCTGAGACATAGTATCAGTCAGGTCCCTTGCCCTCTCCTACTCCCACTGCTACTCCTCGCTCCGAAAGTGCTCGCACAGCTTTCACTTGCTCTGACTCTGCCACTACCATGAGTCCTCCTTACCCAGTCGAGGACCTCTCCTATCAAATCACGGCTGCCAGAGAGATAATAGAAGATAGAAAGAGCAAAGCAGTGATGGCCACCATGAGGCGGTTAATGAGCCACCACTTCAAGTGCGGCATTGCTATTGATTGTTGAGATATCGAGCTCCACTCGCGATATGCCAGGGTGACCGTTGTGTATTTATGTCACCGACTTTTAAGCTGGAGATGCGGTTGGTACATCGCCCACAAATAATAGCTAGATGACAGCTATCCTTATCTACTCTAGTTTGTGGCTCAGTTAGTATGCCACCTTAGTTAGTTGAGTTTGGTTTGAGACCCACATATAGGGTTCTTCTATTTTCTTTGTACTTGAGTTCTTTTGGCTTTCACAACTAAAAAGAGGAAAACTATTTTCAGCCTCCACCTTTGTGTGTATTCCCCCATTGTGATTGTGAGAAAGCCTCAAGTGAGACTCCTTCCCTCTCTCCCACTATCTTCACATGGTATCAGAGCCTTGTTCGTGGTAAGGAGATCAAGAAAGCAAACCAAGTTCGCAGTGTCCTGGTAAGAGGACCAGTGTTGCTTTCCTTTTTCGAGTTTGGGAGCAAATCTCTGCAGGTAGCACAGCCAGAAGTGCAAGAGTGCACTGTCTCAGATTGAGACGCCCTTCGCGGTGTGGTGAGAGGGCATTATATGCTACGGGAAGGGGCCCGTTTTGGAGGCGGAAGTTCTCCGCAGGCACTCAGAAAAAGGCCCTGTTTTTGCTATGCGACCACTGCTCGGCTAGTCGGTGAAAAGTTGCCACAGAAATTGCATCGTATGCCTGTATGCAGAGATATTGGGAGTTGCAGATTCATGCTTGTTGCCTGTTGATGCAAAATCATCACTAGGAAGTGACTGTGTGGTGAAATACCACTTTCGTCAGTTTTGCAGATCTGCCCGTGTGAGGCAAAAGCTGTGCTTTTTGCAATGACAGAATATTTTGCAGTGTTCTATAATGGCATCTGATTCTCTTTCACAGATTGTCACTGAAAAGCTTGACAAGAACAACTTCTAGGCATGGAAGTTTAGAATGACGAATTTCTTGATGGGAAAAGGCTATTGGGAGTTCATTACAGGAAATGAAGAAGAACCTATTCTTCCTAATGTTCCCAATTAACAGGAAATGTAGGCATTCAAAGGATGGCATGAGAGAGCCAGGAAAGTTATGTACTGGCTGTCTATTAGTATTTCAAACTCCATGATTGTGCATATTTAGGATGCAAGTACGCCAAAGGAGGCATGGGATACTTTGGCAAAAATGTACACAAATACGCAAGCCAGGAAAATGCAGCTCAAGCAGGAGCTGCACAATGTGCAGAGAGAAAATATGAGCATCAATGACTACCACATGAAGGTGAAGAAAATTGCGGATGCACTTGCTTCCATTAGGTCACCAGTGGATGATGACGATTTAGTTTCTGTGACCTTGAATGGTCTAGGAAAGGATTATGCACAGTTCTGGACATCCATTGCCATCTGTGAAAAATTTCCTGATTTTGAGGAGTTGATTGCTCTTCTAATTTTTGAAGAGCAGAGAAATGGTGGTGCATCTTCTTCAGCAGGAACTTCGAAAGAAACTGTCTTCTACTCAAATGCTGGCAGAGGTAGAGGCAGAGGTAGAGGAGGCCGATCTGCAGGCCATGGTAGAAATCACAATATGCAGCAAATGCAAGAAAACCAGTCCTATGCAGGAGGACGTGGTAACTCTAGAGGCAGGGGGAGCCAAAGAGGTCGTGGTGGATGGCAGAGAGGCCAAAATGCAAACAGCAATGTTGAATGCTACTACTGTGGTAAAATGGGGCATATGGCTAAAGACTGCTACAAAAAGCAGAATGACATTATGAATGGAAAATTGCAGCAAGGCAATTATGCATCCTCTAGTAGACAGGGTGATGACAGAAATGAGCATTTGTTTATGGTGCAGCATATGACAAATTCTGTGACAAGTGCAGAAGAAAGCAATGATGTGTGGTATGTTGACTCAGGTGTGTCAAACCACATGACAGGTCATGCTGAATGGATGCAGGATGCAAGGAAAATGGAAAAACCAGGATTTGTGGAGACTGGTGATGATACTGCACATCCTATTGTGTAGATTGGCAAAATTCCTTTGTCTATGTAGGATGGGAAAAAGAAATACTTGTCTGATGTATTTCATGTCCCGAACATCACCAAGAACCTGGTTTCTGTTGGCCAGATGGTTGAGCAGGGCTTGCAGGTCAGATTTAATCCTCATGGATGCTTTGTTGAGGATATGGAAAATAATGGTCGCTTGATAGCAAAAGGAAAGAAGAAGGGCAGGATGTTTACGTTGGATGCAGACATGCCTGAATTGAGTGCAGCAATGTTTGCACATGGGACCGGTGTAGTTGCAGATATTGATATCTGGCACAAACGCATTGGTCATGTTAATATACAGTGACTTAAATCAATGCAAGCCCAAAATATTGTTGCAGGATTGCCTAAATTCAAGGTTGCAGAAATGCACAAGGTTTGTGAAGCCTGTCAATTTGGGAAACAGGCAAGGAAACCTTTTCCTAGGCATGTTCAAGAGAGTAAAAAGCCATTGGAGTTAATCCACTCTGATGTGTGGACTACTAAAGCTGCATCTATTGGTGGCTATCACTATTTTGTCACATTTATTGATGACTTCAGCAGAAAACTTTGGGTGTATTTTATGAAAAAGAAAGTGTTTGGGCACTTCAAAGCTTTCAAAGCTATGGTTGAAAAAGAAACAGGCCTGCAAATAAAATGCCTAAGGTCAGATGGAGCGGGAGAGTACCTCTCAAATGAGTTTGCAAGGTTCTTGCAGGAGCATGGTATAAAGCAGCAATATTCATGCAGTCATACCCCACAGCAAAATGGAATTGCAGAAAGGAAAAACAGGCATATTGGAGAGGTATCTCGGGCTATGCTAAATGAAAAAGATCTACCAGATTATTATTGGGCTGAAGTAGTTGCTACAGCAGTATATATAATGAACAAGACTCCCACTGCAGCAATACATGGCATGATGCCAGAGGAGATGTATACTGGTAGGAAACCAGATATTTCTCATTTGAAAATTTTTGGTTGCATTGCCTATGTCCATGTGCCAAATGAGTTGAGGTCCAAGTTGGATCCAAAAGCTGAGAAGTGCATCTTTATTGGTTATTCTCTGCAGCAGAAAGGGTATAGATGCTATAACCCTTCTACACGAAAGTTCACAGTAAGCAGAGATGTTGTTTTTTATGAGATGAGCAGCTGGTATAAACCAGTAAATGTAATGATTGATGTAGATGCACAAAATGGTAATGCTGCACAAAATTCACAGCAGCAATCACAAAATATTAGTGGACCTGGAGTGTCCTCTAGTAGTGGTTCACATACTTCGCCATGGACAGGCAGATTGAGATCAGGAGAATCTCCTCAAAGCAATGCAGAGAATGGTATGCAGGTATCACGAAAAGGAAAAGAGAAGGTAGATCAGCCCATGTTTGATGTGAATGCAGGTCACTCTTATGTGGATGGTGAATCTAGTGGCTCAGAACAGAGCATTGATGATGAGTTGGGTATTCCTTCTGTTGTTACACCTAGAGTAAGGAAGATCAGGGATGTTTTGAGAGCACCTAGAAGTGAGCCTATTTTGCGCAGGTCTACCAGGGTTAGGTATCCTGTGGATAGGCTGAAATATGATGGATTTACAGCCATTCACTATGCCTATATGGTCAAAGTGATACAGGAACCAGAACCCACTTCTTTTGAGCAAGCCATGGGAAATGAAAAATGGGAGAAAGCCATGGATGAAGAAATGGATGCCTTGGATGCTAATGCTACATGGGAATTGGTGCCTTTGCCTAAAGACAAGAATGCAATTGGCTGTAAGTGGGTTTATAAGATCAAGCACAATGCAGATGGTTCTGTGAATAGATACAAGGCAAGATTAGTTGTCAAGGGGTATGCACAGACATATGGCATTGATTATGAAGAAACTTTCAGCCCGGTTGCAAGGATGGCAACTGTAAGAGCAGCCATTGCTATGGCTGCATCAAAGGGATGGTCTTTACATCAGATGGATGTAAAGAATGCCTTCTTGCATGGTGATTTGCAAGAAGAGGTCTTTATGGAGCAGCCAGCAGGTTATGTTCATGCTATTCATCCTGAGTTTGTTTGCAGGTTGAAGAAAGCCTTGTATGGCTTGAAGCAAGCACCTAGAGCATGGTTTGACAAGATAGGACAATATCTTGTCACTATTGGCTTTCAGATTTCCAAGGCAGATTTCTCACTCTATGTGAGAAAAACAGAGAAAGGGATTATGCTGCTTGTCATTTATGTTGATGATTTGATCATCACAGGTGATAGTGATGAAGATATCCTTCATGTGAAAATGCTATTGAGGCAGAAGTTTGAGATGAAGGATTTGGGAGAGCTGCGTTATTTCTTGGGCATTGAGGTGATTAGATCACCAAGTGGGATACAGCTCTTGCAGAGGCAGTATGGATTGGACATGCTGTCCAAATATGGGATGATAGGCTGTAAGCCTATTTCAGTTCCTTTGGAGCAGAATGTGAAGCTGAGCGCAGATGCAGGTGAGCTTCTGGAAGACCCTACTATGTACAGATGCATAGTAGGAAGTTTGATTTACATGACTATTACCAGGCCAGATTTGAGCTATGCTGTTGGGTTGGTAAGTCAGTTTATGCAGGCTCCAAGGAAACTGCATTTGGATGCAACTAGACGCATACTCAGGTATGTGAAGTCCACATTGCAGTATGGACTATTTTATGAGGCTGGGGTTCAGATACAGTTGCATGGATACACTGATGCTGATTGGGCTGGTAGTATTTCTGATAGACGATCTACCAGTGGATGTGTTCTCTTTTGGGAGTGCTGCAGTCACTTGGAGCAGCAAGAAACAGCCTACAGTTGCCTTGTCGAGCACAAAGGCTAAGTACAGGGGTGCAGCAATGGCTGCATGTGAGGTAGCTTGGTTGCATAAGCTACTCTATGATATGCATCAGTCTATAGATGGGCCAGTTGTCATTTATTGTGACAACATGAGCAGCATACACTTGGCAAAGAACCCAGTCTTTCATGCTAGAACAAAGCACATTGAGGTGCATTATCACTATGTGCGGGAGAAGGTTTTACTAGGTCTTATTGATCTAGTTTATGTCAGCACAGAGGATCAGGTAGCTGACATATTCATGAAAGCATTGGGCACAGAGAAGCTGCGCAAGTTCAGAGACCTGCTTGGTGTGCAGGAATTGGGATTGAGCTCGAGGGGGAGTGTTGAGATATCGAGCTCCACTCGCGATATGCCAGGGTGACCGTTGTGTATTTATGTCACCGACTTGTTAGCTGGAGATGCGGTTGGTACACCGCCCACAAATAATAGCTAGATGACAGCTATCCTTATCTACTCTAGTTTGTGGCTCAGTTAGTATGCCACCTTAGTTAGTTGAGTTTGGTTTGAGACCCACATATAGGATTCTTCTATTTTCTTTGTACTTGAGTTCTTTTGGCTTTCACAACTAAAAAGAGGAAAACTGTTTTCAGCCTCCACCTTTGTGTGTATTCCCCCATTGTGATTGTGAGAAAACCTCAAGTGAGACTCCTACCCTCTCTCCCACTATCTTCACATTGATTAGCGATATCAAGATGACCAAAAGAAGCAGGCGGTCATCAATAAATTAAAAGAAAAATACCCTAACCCACCAAATTGGGAGTTCAATGAGAATTACATGCGAGAGCACATGGGTTTGGTCTTGAAGCATCGTAGATCAACCTTGTGTACTTCCATTGCAAAGGGGATGGCTAAACCCAGCTGGGCAGACAAAGCTAATTGAAAGTTCTTTAAGAAGCAAAATAGGGACCATCCCGAAATGTTCGAGGATCAGAGGAGGGCTGCGAGGAGACTGCTGGATGCTATCTAAGGTACTTCGCACTTTGGTGCAGGCAGATGGTTGGCATTCGCGGCAACCATGGTAAGTCTACTTCTTCTCATTTAATGCATTGTTCTATTTGTTTTACTACATATTACATGTACTTTACCTAACTCTCGTAAATTGCGTCCACAACAAGCTACGATGGGTCGTCTTCGTACAGATGCAGAGACGCGATGAGTGTTTCGCATAGGAACAAAGCCATGGTTTATTGAGCAGGAGGCAATGGGAGCGACAGTCGATAGGGCTGAGGTGGTTGCTCATATGGTATAAGTCTACTCCTACTTGTAATCTCACTTTTTAAATTGTTTTATTCTTTAAGTTTCAATCTAATTTTCAATTAATATGGTTTCACTCTTAGGGTCAAAGCTCGAGCATCCCATCACCAGAGGCGAGCGATCACGAGGGCTAGGGATTAGGCGCAGCTCACGAGGGTCAGGGAGCAGGTGCAGTTCACGAGGACCAAGGATCAGGCCAACAAGATGAGGACGAGGAGGACGATGACGATTCAAATGAGTAGTAATA
The DNA here is from genome assembly GCF_047967505.1 of Dipteris shenzhenensis. Classification (NCBI taxonomy): domain Eukaryota; kingdom Viridiplantae; phylum Streptophyta; class Polypodiopsida; order Gleicheniales; family Dipteridaceae; genus Dipteris; species Dipteris shenzhenensis. Next base: position 5,898,014 of record NC_141614.1, on the reverse strand, counting down.
GTAGTGTGCATATACTTCGCCATGTATATCATTTTGTATATCAGCTCATTTGAGTGATTTTGTATCACCCTTTTTGAAAGGATAATTTTGTAACAAACAATGTTGTATATCTTCGACATGTATATGCTTTTGTTACTCGATCATTTCATTTGAGCGATTTTGTATCACCCTTTTCGCAAGGAAAATTTTGTAATAAAAACTTTTTTTTGTAATTACAAAAAAAAAAAATTAGTGGGACAAAACAGGGCTTGCTATGGCCCTATTTAGCCCCACTAATGCTGTTTTTTAATCTATTAATCGTCACTATATAGCGACATTTACTAGTATGACTATATAGCAACGTTTACCAGTGTTGCTATATAGTGACGCTTATATAGCGACCGTTCTTTTTCGATGCTTATAACGATGTTAATAACAACCTTTGTGCCCGTTTAAGAAAAAAAAGTAGTGTAAAAAACATCGGTATTTTCATTGGAAAAGGGCCTATGCCTTGTAGTGTATGAGCCAAGAGGAAGATGCGCATAATGACATCGTACAGGAGGAAGATGGAGATCACGATATTAAGGAAGAAGATGACGATCATCAAGAATCACCACACTTTATTGAAGATTCAGTGATTAAGTACTCTTAGGTGAACATATGATGCACAACAAGACAAAGCACCCATAGACGTGCGCACAGATGCGTTTCATGAACTAAATAAAAAACTTACGGGCGCGTCTATTTGCGCGTCAGGAGACCCGCGTCTATTAGCGCGTCTATATATCAGACTTACGCGCATATAGACGCGCTTATACACGCGTAGATAGACGCGCAAATAAACGCTATGATAGACGCACGTATAGACGCAAATCGAACAGACAGACGCGAATATAAACGCGTTTGTAAACGCACTGATAGACGCGCCTTTTTTTTTTTTTTTTTTAATACAGAATACTGTGTATGTTGTGTATGCTATATAGTTACAAGAATCCCATATCCACATTCTGTAATTCAATTCTTACAGCCAACCTCATTTTAATTACAATTCCAAATAAAATATTACAACTCCAAAACGCAATAAAATTGAAAGCTCAAAAAGTGCTTGTATATACATATAGCACGAAGCTAAGCCACGTCATGTGGCTCCAAGTACAAAAAATAAGGAAGCTAAGCCATGTCATGTGGCTTCAAGTACAAAAAATAAGAGGAGTCTATATACAAGAGGCACGAAGCCAAGCCAATGGCTTTAAGTACAAAAAAGAATAGTAGCACTACTTCTACGACTAATCCTCGCTGCCTTCCACGCTCCCTTCTGCACTGCCTTCTGCGCTCCCTTCTGCACCTCCTTCCTCGTCTTCCTCGTCGTCTTGTGCAGGGGCGCCCTGTAAACAAGGGACAACATATATCAATGTATGAAAAATCAAATCTTTACTTATAATTTTGGCATTATTTAATTACTTTCAAATACCTGGGGGGCCTGTCCAGTCGCTCGGGTATACTGCTCCTCAGTAATCAACCCGTCATCATAGAAGTGCCTCCATGTATCTCCTCTGCGATGGTGGCGGTGGTAGGCTGTCTCCACTGGAGTAGGGTATCTGCCCACGATCTCAAGCTGCATGACCGCGATACACTTTGTGGAGGGATTAGTACAAAGAAACAACCAACCTCCTAATAAACTACATAAGCAATATAATTTGAGATCGATACTTACAAATTGGGCCTCCCATGATTCAACACCCCCTGCTCCAAAATGCGCGCTTCCATACTCCTCCATCTGGATCCTCCGTGCCTCCACGTGCTACAGACTGGGCTCCTCCCTCGCTGACTTCATTGCCTTCTTCCACTCACGCTTCTGAGCGGTGTGGGGCGGGCCCCTTAGAGGTTGACCTGCCTCAAGTCTGGCAAGCTCCGCTAGTGCCTGCCTCTTAAGGGAAGATCTTTTATTGCTAAGTATCGTAACAATCTTTGACTTCCCCCATTTATCTGTGAACTGGCGATTGGGGGGGTTAGGATACCTAGAGCGAACAGTAGCGAGGGTCTCATCAGCCAACCTCTTTGGGTGGTCTTTATAGTGGATAAAGCAATCTCTATAATTGTTAGCAATTACAGAGCGCATGAAGGCCATTACATCCTTCCCCCGCGCATCCATCAAGATGCCTCCTGTCTGGGTGATGTCATAATAAATCGTACCATCACCCAGAGGCACGTCTAAATCATCGGAATCATCATCCTCGGCCTCACCGCCACATGGCCCAAAGCACTGTGCCATGCATCTGCCACCGCTCTCCCTGCTACTACGCCTGCCACCCTGTCGTATCGAGCTCGTACACTGGCCACTCGTAGCTGGGGACTGCGCGGGACTACGCTGACCACTCGTAGCTGGAGAACCGAGTCTCGATGGCTGGGGAGTACGTCGACGGCTCGCTGAGGTAGAAGGACCTCCTGAAGGCATGGGGGAAGGGGCATAAGACGGGATGGCAGAAGGGACATAAGACGGCATGGGGGAAGGGGCATAAGACGGTACGGGGGAAGGGGCATAAGACGGGGCATAAGACAGCTGTGCAGACTCCGTTGGGGTGATCTCAGGCGGTGTGGGGTGGCTCGGAGTCTGTACTACCGACTCCTGGGGAGTGTTAAGGGTACCCATCATGTACCCGTATAACTCCGCAGGACTAGGAGGGTGCCCTAAAATATTATATAAATCCTTCCATATCGATTCATGCGGATCAGGTGAGCTAGAAGCACTTCCTCCCCACATGTTAAACTGGAAAAAAATAAACAAATCTATTACTTTGGGAGCTGAGAAGAAAGGGGCAAAAAAAAAAAAAAGGCGCTGTCAGAGCGCGTCTATAGACCCGTCTAATCTTCGCGTCTATAAACGCATCTAACAGAGCGTTTAACAGTTCAAGTAAAAGTGCGTCTACCACCGCGTCTAACAGACCGTCAAAACAGCCGTCTAACAGTGCGTTAAAAAGCGCGTTTAACAGCCCGTCCAAACATCCGTCTAACAGCGCATCTAAAAGCGCGTCTAACAATTCGTTTAAAACTCCGTTTAACAGATCGTCTGTTTGAACATCTATATACGCGTCTGTGCGTGTCTGTAGCAAGCCAGACGCGCAAATAGACGCGCCTGTAGATGCGCGTTTAGACGCGCCCTCAGACGCCTGTATACACGTGCTCCGACAGTCGAGAATACTCAAAAGTGAAAAAGGACGTTTCGCCCGACAAAAGAACGTGTCGCTCATACCTAGATGCTGCGTTTCGTGGATGCGAAAAAGTACAAAACTGGAAAGAGCAAGCAAGAACAACTTCAAAAGGACTTACTTGGAAAAAGGTATGGAAGGATCTTTCTTTTCCAAACTTGTTTCTTCTCCTTGTTCGTACTCCTCCTCTTCTTTAGGCTTGGAAGCAAGCTGTGTAGGTACGGTCCCTTTGTCTTGAGTGAAAGCTTGGAACTGTGTGTGTATGGGAGGCTCTCTCTTAAGCTTCGAATCTATAGAACTGCTAATAATGAAGGAAGAAAGCCGCTCGCGAAGTTTAAGTAGTTAAAAGAAAAGCAAAGCGAGCGGCGCACCGAAAAGCAGGTTTAAAAGTCGTGGGTATAGTCGCGTCTATTAGCGCATCTATAGTCGCGTCTGAATACACAGAGTAAGCGCGTCTATAGTCGCGTCTATTAGCGCGTCTACAGGCGCGTTTAAATACACAGAGTAGATGGGCATTTAGACGTGCAGGTAGACGCGACATTAGACGCGACGATAGATGGGCATTTAGACGCGACGCAGAGTTTTTAATTTAAGCATTTGAAGAAGAGCAAATTTGGTGGGTTGTTTGTTTGTAGGATGTCTCCATCTTCAACAAGCAGCTCCAGTGAGGATGAATCCCTCCGTATCCACCATCGCGAAATGTGGTTGGAGCAAAAAATCAAATGTCTGTGTGATCGATGTCGAGGAAACATGTATCGTGCACGCAGGATTACGCTCAATCATATCTCAAAGTATGGAGAATGGGATGTGACCGTAAACAGGGTAAGGATTTGTAAGTTAAGGTTGATTGAGATACCTATGGGTGTTCATATGTTTGAGTGATAATGATCCCGTTTTAATTTGATACAGGATGCAGTGCCACACCCGCACATGTTACCCTATGCCTGTCGTGAGGAGGCGAAGCATCAGCGATATGAGGTGGGATCTTCAGGAGGGACCGTTACGGATGCATGGAGTGATGGTGATAGTAGCCCTCCACCATTACCTCATGAAGCCGTGGAGGAGGAGGTGTTTGATGATATGGTGCGGGATTTATATGTCCATCAAGGGAGGGATAATAGCATGGAGCAGGATGATCTTTTTATCGCAGCATCGACTCCACTGTTTGAGGGGTGCACATTCTCTGTTCTACGTGCCTCCCTTGAGTTACTAAACTTGCAAACCATCTATGGATGGAGCAATGCAAGTTTGAATGCATTACTCAAGTAAGCTTTAATTTAAAGTCGATTTTGCAAACATGATGAATTATGCGCGTGGGTCAATTACTCGAATGCTTTTCCTCATTTATGGTCTTCACGTGCAGGCTATTGTGTAAAATGCTTCCAAGGGAGAATAAATTACCGACCTCAAGAGATATGGCAAGGCAACATGTGACCTCTCTTGGAGGATTAGATTACAAGCGCATCCATGCATGTGTCAACGATTGCGTTTTGTTTCGTGGACTACATAAGGATGCAAGAGAGTGTCCTACTTGTGGAGAGGCAAGATATAGAGCAGATCTCAACACCTTGGACGTGCCTCGTAAGGTATTGCGACATTTTCCCATAATCCCTCGCATCCAACATATGTTCAAGTGCAAATCTATTGCAGAGCTCATGTCATGGCATTCCTCCCATCGATCAACCGATGGCAAGTGGAGAACTCCCGCGGACTCTCCTGCGTGGAAGCATATTGAAGACACATGGCCAAGCTTCAAGGAAGAACCTAGGAGCTTGAGACTTGGATTGGGTATGGATGGTGTGAACCCATTTGGTCTCAAAAGCACGTCTTACAGTGTATGGCCAGTGGTATTGGTGAATTACAATCTTCCACCCTCTATGGCTATTAAGAAAGGACATGTCATGCTGTCCCTTCTAATTCCAGGGAAACATAAAGTCAAAAACCCTGATGTTTATTTGGAGCCTTTGATTGATGAGCTAGAGATACTTTGGAGAGGTATCGAGGTGCATGATGTGAGCAGGCCTCCCTCATCACGAGACTTCAACTGCAAAGCAGTCTTGATGTGGACGATGCATGACTTCCCAGGCTATGGCGAGTGTTCAGGTAAGAATTGCATTTTTAAATTATGAATAGGCAAGGACGTGGCACCCTAAACCCACCTTCCACTCTTAATTGCATCTATTGTTTCAGGTCTCACTACATCGGGTTACCATGCATGTCCTGTTTGTGGTCCTTCGCTAGTTGCCTCATGGGCAGACGCATTGAATAAGGTCATCTATGAGAATCACCATCGATTTCTCCCACCTGATCATCCTAGATATGTTGCCCCTTGGAATGAAGTCCTCCCACAATCACTCACCGCGGGAGATTGGATGAGAATTTGGGATGGATCCACGACTCCTCCACCACTTGGCATGAGCCGGTAAGGATTTGTAACTATTGGCTGGAAGTAAAGATTGGCTATATTGGTTGAAAGTGAAGATTGCACGCTAACACTTTATTTTGTTTAGATACTCCATCTTTTATCGTTTACCATATTGGTCCCACCTCAAGATCAATCACTTGCTCGATCCCATGCATATCTTCAAGAATGTGGCATCTACCATTTGGGAGCATTTGAATGGGACACGAGATTCGGCAGGCATAAGGGAGGATCTACGTACCATAGGGAGGATGCGTGAAGCTTGGCCTCAAGAGAGACCAAATGGGCGTGTTTTTTTACCTCGTGCACCGTGGATGTTATCAAAGCTAGAGATGGCGATGGTGAAGCGTGCTATTACTACAATTCGTACTCCCACTGGGGATGCATGAGGTGTTTGAAGGGAGCCTTTACAAAAAGCAAGAAAAGAGGTGTAGAGCAATTATATGGCTTGAAATCTCATGATTGGCACAAGATGCTCCAAGTAAGTATTTTATATGCATAATATCTTTTTCCTTTCAAATTTGTGAGTGAATAGCTATAAGCAACTAATCAACCACCTCCTCGCGGGTTCAGTTCATACTACCTACTAGCATTTCACGTAGTGCATCAAAGGACGTGAAAGATTGTATTTACAAGTTGGGCGAGCTTGTGAGGTATGTGAGCTCAAAGGAAATAGATCCCAGCACGCTTGAGAATGCTCGAGTTATGTCAGTGGAGGCGGTTTGTTTAGTGGAGGAGACATTTCCACGTTCTATTCTCACAAGCCAACTACATCTCATAGTGCATTTGGTGGATGAGATTGCTATATGCAGTACTATACATGCACGATGGTTGTTCTTCCTCGAGCGCTTCATGAAGACCTTGAAGGGCTTCGTGAGACAAAATGCAAGACCTGAAGGTAGCATGGCCGAGGGTTGGTTGGTACAAGAGTCACTTGTATATATTTCTGAGTTTCTTGTTGATGTGGATAGCTCTCTCCCACGACTATGGAGAGATGATGAAGACCTAAGGATGACCTCTATTGTGCCTCAAGGAAGAGGACGCAACAAAGTAATAGACACGGAGTTGTGTAATAGTATCAACCTCTTTTGCGTGCTTAATAGTGATGTGATGAAAAGATGGGTGACAAGATACGAGGATGCAAAGGCAAGAAGACAAGAAGAAAGGGCCCTCTTTCGTACACACCACGGATCTCGTGTGCCATACCCTCAGCGTCTAAGAGCACTTCCAAAGGATATTCATGTGGATTGGCTACTTGATGAAATGGAGAAAGCAGAGAAAGACGAGGGGATGCATATCACAATGGAAGAATGGGAGTATGCTAGGGGATGCATGAGCAAGGTCGGTATATAGAATGTTATGCATAAGTTAGGAGGTTTTTATAATTTAGATTGCTTATTTAATTGATTTTTTATTGGTGTAGTGCACTATGTTCAATGCTATATGGTGTGAGGGCAAGCATTTTTGAACACAACGGATTGATGATAAGAGAAACACACAAGATTGCGGCGTCATTGCTAGCTTTGAGGGAGCCAATGGAGTCATGGATGATTATTGTGGCATAATCCAAGATATCATTATGCTTGACTTTCGACGCTTCTTTGTGTATGTTTTGGATGTAAAGTGGTTTAAGGACGTGGTGGAAAGAGGCCCTAATGCAACAATCAAACGCCATGCAAGTGGCTTTGTAACTATTGACTCCACAAAGTTTTGGCAAAGTAGGAAGGACACACTAATACTACTGCAACAATGTGAACAGGTACTGTGCACACACATAAAAATACTCGCTTTTAAATATTTAATGCAAGAAAAGTAACATGATTGTATTTGTGTTTGAATTAGGTTGTCTATCAACCAATGGTGGATAATAATAGGTGGTGGCATGTCATACCTATTATGCCACGTTCCAAAGTGATGTATAGTACATTTACTAATATGGAGCGTATGGAGGATGATCATGCCCATGGATGTGATGATGATCATGATACAAGAGAGGAGGATGATCATGAGATAGGAGATATAGATATTGAGGCCGGCATTACCCGTGAGGACGAGCCTACCATTGGAGATCTTGATTTCGATGAGCACATGAGTGGCACAAGTAGTAGTGGGTTGAATGTATTTGTAGATCTAAACACTTGTTTGGATTTTGAAGTAGATAGTTTGGCAAGGGTTGATCTCATTGAGGATGAGATTGAACCGTAGCCCCACAATTGATATTGGCAAAACTATTTTACATATTGTCTCATTCTCCTCATTTCCCTTAATTCTTGTATATGTGGGCTTGCAAAAAATTATGTGCTTTGGTAATCATGGGCAATGTTTGGAAAGCAATGATGTACACCAAAATCTCACTTTCTGTATTCTCTGGAGCGCGTCTAACCCCGCGTCTAAATGCGTGTCTGAGTCTCAGTGTAAACGCGCAAATAAATGCGCAAATACATGCGCAAATAGACGCGCTAATAGACGGGATGTTAGACGGGCCCGTATTTTCTCAGGTCTAACGCGCAAATAAACGCGGTGATTGACGCGCAAATAGACGAGCATTTAGCCGCGCTAATAGACGCGCCCGTAATTTCTCTACTAGAGCAACGCCTATAGACGCGCCCGCTATTTTGCGCGTCTACCAAGCGCGTCTATAGTTGCTTTGTGTTGTTGTGATGCTAGAGTACAATGATGATATAGGAGATCAACTCGGTATAGAGTTAGAGATAGACTTGTTTGGTGCATTAGACTTGGGTCAGAATGAAGCCATTGATGTAAATGCTCTTCATTGATTTTTTTCATCTCAAACTTGGACATGAATATATGAGCTTCAAAGGCTTGATGTACATGCTCTTGTACTTTTATTCTCTCAAAGGATCAAACATGTATGAAAAGGAAAAAAAAATTGTCATTGGGAAAAACTATCTTTTAAGGTCGGTATGGGAAAAAACACTCTGTAAAACGTTACAATAGGAAACTGTCTCAGTGTTGCTATATAGCGACCATTCACAAAACTAATAAGTGTCGCTATATAGTGACCATTTACAAGTCTAATAAGTGTCGCTATATAGCGATGCTCTTTAAACGTTGCTATATAGTGACGTTTGCCTAAAGTCACTATATAGCGACACTTAACGAATCCCGCTTTGGTTATCGAGATGATTAGCACCCCGTGCATGCTAAACATCAGTGCTTAAGCATCGGAATAGGGCCCGTGTATAGTAGTGTAGAAATAAAAGAAAGGCTAAAGCTTGCCATTAATGTAGAGAAGTAGTACTGTGCACTGGTGAGCTACACTTTAGATATTTGAACTTTGATAGCAATACTTTGGCAAGCTATAAGTACATTCAATCAATACAAAGTTCACTACTAATTTATATATTAATCTAAGTTATGGTGGTAGGGGAAGGACCTTGGCTTAGCTCTTCCCCAAGGCTATCTACATGTGCCCATGCAAATTAATGTGATAAGAAAACATAAAATGATCAAGGCAATGTCTAATATAAAAGATTTATGCAAAATGATCAAGGTAATGCCTAATGATCAAAATGATCAAGGTAATGTCTAATATAAAAGATTTATGCAATCAACCACTCATTTCTATCTGTAGAGGAAATTTACAAACAAATGCCTTGCACTTTTTAAGTTCCAACTGTGTGCATAATGGGTGACTCTTTTAAAAATAAAGAAAAAGGACATCCTTTCTCCCCTACATTATTGAGAAGGGTAGAACAAAAGTACAAGCCCTACATTTTTGTGAAGGGTAGAAGAAAGGGGGGAATATTACCTCTAACCTTGGGCCAAATATGACATTGTATAAAATGGCACCTATAATTAGAGAATTTTTTTTAGATATAATCAATCATTATTTGATTCAAGACCCCAGTAACGAGGGGGTAAGCACAAAAGCGCATTGTAATCGCATGAATGTTGAAAACATGAGATAAAACTTCTTTTTGCCTATATTATTTGCAATGTCAAGCGTAGCTTTAACTTACCTTTCTCTATTTACCCATAATGGATGTAAACCTTTCACTTCTCACACATTTAAAATTTATACACATGCATCGAGAGGGACATTATAAATTGCACAATTATATTATCGTGCAATAATTCATGATAAGAAAAAGAACAAAGGACTTTGCATCCCACTTATAATGTTTGCTTATATCAAACATATTCAAAAAGGTATAGTGAAATGGTTTGGAGAAGGGGGGATTGATGTAAAGATTGTGAACTTAGGCAAGGAGAAATATAAATAGTATTGTGAGAAGAGAAATATAAATAATATTGTGAGAAGAGTGCATATTTTGTTGAGTAGGGGGACATACTAGAATGGAATTCATTTAAAGCACGTATAAGTGTCCGAAGAGCTATGCAATATGTCATATATAGTGAATGCATTCCAAGGAAGTATGACGTAATAGTGGCATTTCTTCCATGCACATTCTGATAAGTATTCATAGCCAAGCCTTCTCTCACGTGGGAAAGCTAGGGAGTCCATCAAAACCTAAGTAATGTAGCTAAGGAGTGCATGGAATCTTTTGCCCTTCACTCCTAACAATAGTCGTGTTGGTTTAAAGTTGTTTAAGGGAAAGGAAAGCACACGACCCCTTGTTCACGTAAGCACACCTAAGAGAGAGCGATACTTCTTTTGTAAAGATCGGCGAACGCAAACAAAAATACCACCCGGTGCTCACCACCTTGCCTCTTGTTCATGGTCTACCGCGCTCCCTAGAATGGCACCGAATTACGGTCTGCTGTCTCTGAGGACTTCTTCATGAACTCGATGCAATCTGCTATGGCATCTGGAGAACACGAGCTTCTCGGTGTACTGTACTGGCTTGGTCGAACACTTACTCCCCTGGCGCCGTACTGCTTGTGAATGGTCGTTTTGTTGCTCCATTGCACCGTATTTGTAAGAACGCTCTTGCATGATTTCTTTATCCTTCCCACTAGATAGAGGAGGGAGCAAAGGCGGGAGCGAATTCGGGTAACTTGCAGTTTGTTGCTCATTTGCACTGCCTTTCCCAGTTTCTTACAGTCTAGCTTCTGTACATTGCAAGGAGGTAAGCTCTCTCTATGATCGCGAGAGGCCAGGGCACGGATTGTCTTCCTGGAATTGCTTGCCCTCGACATCATGCAGGATGCAAAAAGTAGTACCGGGCTCAAGTCTTTCGTATTGAGAGGCAGTTCTTCTTGTTTCGGTAGACGTGAACTAGTTGGCCGCTTCAAGTGGCTATAAGAAGGAACGACAGAGAACAAATGATGAAGCGGCAGCCGAAAAATAGGAAGGAGGACTTCACCTGGGACAGGCGGCTTTAGAAAATCTTTTCGAGGAATTCCTGGAGGCCCAATGGGGGACAAGTCTGAAAAGGCAACATAGGAGATGAAGAGGCGCACCTAAAGAATCTCTTCAAAGGAATGAGCAAGGAAATGAATGGAAGAGTTGTGGGCGTGATAAGTTAAAGGATCAACCACGAATCTATTATACAGATTGCAGTGGCTGAGGACGTTGTGCCTGCATGTGCAAGAGTATCCATAGCCCCTAAAGAAGCGACCAAACAGATAAATCTGTGCACGGTAAGTGCCCCGTGCAAAGAAGATGCCATAAGGAGACGTGAACAAACCGCAAGCTACAAGCAGCAACGACTGTGAATGTAAACGAGGAGATGGATGTCAAACGTGCTCATAAAATAATGTGCAAACTGTAAATAGTTTTTTGATCAGTCGCCAAGCCGCAGCGCCTACTTTCGACAGTCATCATCTCTCTCGATCTAAAGAAGTTCAAGTCAAGCTGATGCAGAGCTTTCTCCTTACCCACCCTCTAAAGCCTTTTCTTCTCTCGGAACTTCGCTCCTCTTATCCTGCGACCACAAATGATTTTATTTGTGAGCTAGTACTTACGTATCTGCTTTCGTGCATGAACGAGCCAATGAAGAATTCAAACAAACTTCATGCCTACGAGACGAAAGTGGTGTCACTTGAGCAGTTAGAGTCGTCCATCTTCGATTGGACTTTGATCGTTAGGGGAATGCATTCCAACTCAAAAGAGGTCACAGGTCCGAGAAAATATTTTTCTCAAACAAATCACAGAACTTGGGGTTTCAAATTCTAGAAGATTTTTCTTGAGAATTTGCAGATTTTTAAAATAAAATATAACAATTTGCCTAAAATTTTCACATTCTCATTCTAGAATAAGCCAAGTGTCATGAAACCATTGGTTGATTTCACTCTCGTCCAGCTCTATAAATTCACAAGGGCACACTGGATTCTTACAACAATCTAGATGTATTCAGAGAGAATTTTTTGCTCTTCGTTTTGCAGGCCTCCATTCTATTCTCCTCCTCTATTGCTGCTACTTTTCGCTTATTCACCTCTTCTAACAAATTCAATTAATTAATTGGTTTTGGTGCATGGAGGCTTAATTAAGATATGTCTTTATGGCTTAATTTATCCATGTATTTATTAAAGTATGTCTCTCCCTAGCTTAATTATTTTGCATAGACTATGTCCAAGGGGGCTTCACCAAATGTTCAATAACAAATTCAATTAATTAATTAGTTTTGGTGCATGGAGGCCTAATTAAGCTATGTCTATCTTTGGCTTAATTTATTCAAACTTTAATTAACCTATGTTTATCTATGGCTTAATTAATCCATGTATTTATTAACGTATACCTCTCCCTAGCTTAATTATTTTGCATAGACTATGTCCAAGGGGGATTCACCAAATGTTCAAGAACCCGGGCTTCACTAAATGTTGAAGAACTCAAATATCAAGATTTGAACCCAAAACTACATTGTTCCCAGTTTGAGCCCTACCACTAGGCTATTAAGTAATATTATATGTCTTTATCCTTATAATAGTATTATAAATCCTTCTTCATCCTCCTCCCCTTAAGGCAATAAATCCCAAACCTAGCACAGAGGATTTCTAGAGCTTCAAAAGAGGATTTCTCTCCGGAGGAGGAGGAGGGAGGTTCGAGAAGGGAAGGAGGTTCGGGGGAGAGAGGAGAACGTTTAAGAAGCCACTTGGCAGGAGGTGGAGATGGGGACAGACTAACATGGCAAAGGGATGCATTTGGGCACTACGTGTCAGGGGCCAAACATAGACGGGGTAGATTGTGCGTTCCAGGAGCACGCAGGCTGCCAACATGGACTCAAATGGCGGCTCGAGACTAGCGATTGGCATGGTTGCAGGGTCTCGTGTGGCAATTGCAATAATATGACGACACCAGCAACCACATGGCACGGCACCATTACGTGGCATGGTCTCCGATCTCCCACAATCAAATGGTAGGTTGACTAAAGGCTCTACAGGGAGGGACAGTGCCACATGGCAGGCAAGGCATGAAAGATGACTCAAAAATGAATAGCTAGCAGCGTGGGCGGCTATTGCCACACAACACATGCCATGAATGCCATGCATGGCCACCTAGTACAACCGTGCTGCAGACATGGGAGAGAATGCCATTTGGCACCACGATCGTGCAGCAGTTCGTGCCAGTAGGAAAAGTCATGCGCAGTCGCAGAGGAGCAGCTCAGACAAGTGCTAAACGAGTACTGCCATTCAGTGCCAGTCAGCTCCAGTAAGTGTAGTCAGCTCCAATCAGTCGTTCGAAAAGTCAGTG